>NC_134485.1:136183910-136293910 GCF_040206685.1 Ascaphus truei
CCACATCACCACCTTCCCCCCCCACCTAGTGACCCACATCACCACCTCCCCCCCCACCTCGTGACCCACATCACCACTTCCCCCCCCACCTCGTGACCCACATCACCACTTCCCCCTCAACCTAGTGACCCACATCACCACCTCCCCCCCACCTCGTGACCCACATCACCACCTCCCCCCCACCTCGTGACCCACATCACCACCTCCCCCTACCTCGTGACCCAAATCACCACCCACCCCCACCTCGTGACCCACATCACCACCTCCCCCTCACCTCGTGACCCACCTCACCACCTCCCCCCCACCTCGTGACCCACATCACCACCTCCCCCCCACCTCACCACCTCCCCCCCCACCTCGTGACCCACATCACCACCTCCCCCCCCACCTCGTCACCCACACCACCACCTCCCCCCCACCTCGTGATCCACATCACCACCTCCCGCCCCACCTCGTGATCCACATCACCACCTCCCGCCCCACCTCGTGATCCACATCACAACCCCCCCCCACCTCGTGATCCACATCCTCACCCCCCCACCTCGTGATTCCCATCCCCCCACCTCATGATCCACATCCCCCACCTCATGATCCACATCCCCCCCCACCTCGTGATCCAAACCCAAACCTCCCCCCGCATCCCCCCCTCGTGACCCATATCCCAACCTCCCCCCAATACCCCACCTCGTGATCCACATCACAACCTTACCCCTCACCCACCCCCCCCACCTCGTGACCCACATCACCACCCCCCCACCTCGTCACCCACATCACCACCTCCCCCCACCTCGTGACCCACATCACCACCTCCCCCCACCTCGTGACCCACATCACCACCTCCCCCCCACCTCGTGATCCACATCACCACCTCCCCCCCCACCTCGTGACCCACATCACCAGCTTCCCCCCCACCTAGTGACCCACATCACCACCTCCCCCCAACCTCGTGACCCACATCACCACCTCCCCCCCCACCTCGTGACCCACATCACCACCTCCCCCCCCACCTCGTGACCCACATCACCACCTCCCCCCCACCTCGTGACCCACATCACCACCTCCCCCCCACCTCGTGACCCACATCACCACCTCCCCCCCACCTCGTGACACACATCACCACCTCCCCCCCACCTCGTGACCCACATCACCACCTCCCCCCCACCTCGTGACCCACATCACCACCCCCCCCCCACCTCGTGACCCACATCACCCTCCCCCCCACCTCGTGACCCACATCACCACCTCTCCCCCACCTCGTGATCCACATCACCACATCCCCCCCACCTCGTAATCCACATCCCCACCCCCCCCACCTCGTGATCCACATCACAAACTCCCCCCACCCCCCCACCTCGTGATCCACTCACAACCTCCCCCCACATCCACACACCCCCACCTCGTGATCCACATCACAACCTCCCCCCCACCTCGTGATCCACATCACAACCTCCCCCCAACCTCATGATCCACTTCAGAACCTCCCCCCCACCTCGTGATCCACATCACCACTTCCCCCCCGCCTCGTGACACAAACCACCACCTCCTCCACACTTCGTGACCCACATCACCTCCCCCCCACCACATCGTGACCCACCTCACCTCCCCCCCCCACATCGTGATTCACATCACCACCTCCCCCCCACCTCGTGACCCACATCACCACCTCCCGCCCCAGCTCGTGATCCACATCACAACCTCCCCCCCACCTCGTGACCCACATCACCACCTCCCGCCCCACCTCGTGATCCACATCACAACCTCCCCCCCCACCTCGTGATCCACATCCCCCCCACCTCGTGATCCAAATCCCAACCTCCCCTCGCATGCCCCCCTCGTGACCCACATCCCAACCTCCCCCCACATCCCCACCTCGTGATCCACATCACAACCTTAATACCGCCACCCACCCCACCACCTCGTTACCCATATCACCCCCCCCCCACCTCGTGACCCTCATCACTCCCTCCCCCTCACCTCGTGATCCACATCACCACCTCCCCCCCATCTCGTGATCCACATCACAACTCCCCCCCCACCTCGTGATCCACATCACCAACTCCCCCCCCACCTCGTGATCCACATCACCACCTGCCCCCACATCACCACCTCCCGCCTCACCTCGTGATCCACATCACAACCTCCCCCCCCACCTCGTGATCCACATCCTCACCCCCCCACCTCGTGATTCCCATCCCCCCACCTCATGATCCACATCCCCCCACCTCATGATCCACATCCCCCCCCACCTCGTGATCCAAACCCCAACCTCCCCCCGCATCCCCCCCTCGTGACCCATATCCCAACCTCCCCCCAATACCCCACCTCGTGATCCACATCACAACCTTACCCCTCACCCACCCCCCCCACCTCGTGACCCACATCACCACCCCCCCACCTCGTCACCCACATCACCACCTCCCCCCACCTCGTGACCCACATCACCACCTCCCCCCACCTCGTGACCCACATCACCACCTCCCCCCCACCTCGTGATCCACATCACCACCTCCCCCCCCACCTCGTGACCCACATCACCAGCTTCCCCCCCACCTAGTGACCCACATCACCACCTCCCCCCAACCTCGTGACCCACATCACCACCTCCCCCCCCACCTCGTGACCCACATCACCACCTCCCCCCCCACATCACCACCTCCCCCCCCACCTCGTGACCCACATCCCCACCTCCCCCCCAGCTCGTGACCCACATCACCACCTCCCCCCCACCTCGTGACCCACATCACCACCTACCCCCCACCTCGTGACACACCACCTCCCCCCCACCTCGTGACCCACATCAACACCTCCCCCCCACCTCGTGACCCACATCACCACCCCCCCCCCACCTCGTGACCCACATCACCCTCCCCCCCACCTCGTGACCCACATCACCACCTCTCCCCCACCTCGTGATCCACATCACCACATCCCCCCCACCTCGTAATCCACATCCCCACCCCCCCCACCTCGTGATCCACATCACAAACTCCCCCCACCCCCCCACCTCGTGATCCACTCACAACCTCCCCCCACATCCACACACCCCCACCTCGTGATCCACATCACAACCTCCCCCCCACCTCGTGATCCACATCACAACCTCCCCCCAACCTCATGATCCACTTCAGAACCTCCCCCCCACCTCGTGATCCACATCACCACTTCCCCCCCGCCTCGTGACACAAACCACCACCTCCTCCACACTTCGTGACCCACATCACCTCCCCCCCACCACATCGTGACCCACCTCACCTCCCCCCCCCACATCGTGATTCACATCACCACCTCCCCCCCACCTCGTGATCCACATCACCAACTCCCCCCCCACCTCGTGATCCACATCACCACCTGCCCCCACATCACCACCTCCCGCCTCACCTCGTGATCCACATCACAACCTCCCCCCCCACCTCGTGATCCACATCCTCACCCCCCCACCTCGTGATTCCCATCCCCCCACCTCATGATCCACATCCCCCCACCTCATGATCCACATCCCCCCCCACCTCGTGATCCAAACCCCAACCTCCCCCCGCATCCCCCCCTCGTGACCCATATCCCAACCTCCCCCCAATACCCCACCTCGTGATCCACATCACAACCTTACCCCTCACCCACCCCCCCCACCTCGTGACCCACATCACCACCCCCCCACCTCGTCACCCACATCACCACCTCCCCCCACCTCGTGACCCACATCACCACCTCCCCCCACCTCGTGACCCACATCACCACCTCCCCCCCACCTCGTGATCCACATCACCACCTCCCCCCCCACCTCGTGACCCACATCACCAGCTTCCCCCCCACCTAGTGACCCACATCACCACCTCCCCCCAACCTCGTGACCCACATCACCACCTCCCCCCCCACCTCGTGACCCACATCACCACCTCCCCCCCCACATCACCACCTCCCCCCCCACCTCGTGACCCACATCCCCACCTCCCCCCCAGCTCGTGACCCACATCACCACCTCCCCCCCACCTCGTGACCCACATCACCACCTACCCCCCACCTCGTGACACACCACCTCCCCCCCACCTCGTGACCCACATCAACACCTCCCCCCCACCTCGTGACCCACATCACCACCCCCCCCCCCACCTCGTGACCCACATCACCCTCCCCCCCACCTCGTGACCCACATCACCACCTCTCCCCCACCTCGTGATCCACATCACCACATCCCCCCCACCTCGTAATCCACATCCCCACCCCCCCCACCTCGTGATCCACATCACAAACTCCCCCCACCCCCCCACCTCGTGATCCACTCACAACCTCCCCCCACATCCACACACCCCCACCTCGTGATCCACATCACAACCTCCCCCCCACCTCGTGATCCACATCACAACCTCCCCCCAACCTCATGATCCACTTCAGAACCTCCCCCCCACCTCGTGATCCACATCACCACTTCCCCCCCGCCTCGTGACACAAACCACCACCTCCTCCACACTTCGTGACCCACATCACCTCCCCCCCACCACATCGTGACCCACCTCACCTCCCCCCCCCCACATCGTGATTCACATCACCACCTCCCCCCCACCTCGTGACCCACATCACCACCTCCCGCCCCAGCTCGTGATCCACATCACAACCTCCCCCCCACCTCGTGACCCACATCACCACCTCCCCCCCACCTCGTGACCCACATCACCACCTCCCCCCCACCACGTGATTCCCATCACAACTTCCCCCCACATCCCCACCCCCCCCACCTCGTGATCCACATCACAACCTCCCCCCACATCCCCACCCCCCCCACCTCGTGATCCACATCACAATCTCCCCCCACATCACCACCTCGTGATCCACATTACAACCTCCCCCCTCACCTCGTGATCCACATCACAACCTCCCCCCTCACCTCGTGATCCACATCACAACCTCCCCCCCACCTCGTGATCCACATCACAACCTCCCCCCCACCTCGTGATCCACATCACCACTTCCCCCCGCCTCGTGACACAAACCACCACCTCCCCCCACCTCGTGACCCACATCAACACCTCCCCCCCACCTCGTGACCCACATCATCACCTCCCCCCTCACCTCGTGATCCACATCACAACTCCCCCCCCACCTCGTGACCCACATCATCACCTCCCCCCTCACCTCGTGATCCACATCACAACTCCCCCCCCACCTCGTGACCCACATCACCACCTCCCCCCTCACCTCGTGATCCACATCACAACTCCCCCCCCCCACCTCGTGATCCACATCACAACCTCCCCCCCACCTCGTGACCCACATAACCTCCCCCACACATCGTGACCCACATCACCTCCACCCCCCCACATCGTGATCCACATAACACCTCCCCCACCCACCTCGTGACCCACACCACCACCTCCCCCCCACCTCGTGATCCACATCACCACCTCCCGCCCCACCTCGTGATCCACATCACCACCTCCCGCCCCACCTCGTGATCCACATCACATTCTCCCCCCCACCTCGTGATCCACATCCTCACCCCCCTACCTCGTGATTCCCATCCCCCCCACCTCGTAATCCAAATCCCAACCTCCCCCCGCATCCCCCCCTCGTGACCCACATCCCAACCTCACCCCACATCCCCACTTCGTGATCCACATCATAACCTTAATACCCCGACCCACCCAACCACCTCGTTACCCACATCATCACCCCCCCCCACCTCGTGACCCACATCACCACCTCCCCCCCACCTTGTGACCCACATCACCACGTCCCCCCAACCTCGTGACCCACATCACCACCTCCCCACCACCTCGTGATCCACATCCCCACCCCCCCACCTCGTGATTCACATCCCCCCCACCTCGTGATCCACATCCCAACCTCCCCCCACATCCCCACCTCGTGATCCACATCCCAACCTCCCCCCACATCCCCACCTCGTGATCCACATCCCAACCGCCCCCCACATCCCCACCTCATGATCCATATCCCAACCTCCCCCCAATACCCCACCTCGTGATCCACATCACAACCTTACCCCCCACCTCGTGATCCACATCACCACCTCCCCCCCCACCTCGTAACCCACATCACCAGCTTCCCCCCCACCTAGTGACCCACATCACCACCTCCCCCCCACCTCGTGACCCACATCACCACCTTCCCCCCCCACCTAGTGACCCACATCACCACCTCCCCCCCCACCTCGTGACCCACATCACCACTTCCCCCCCCACCTCGTGACCCACATAACCACTTCCCCCTCAACCTAGTGACCCACATCACCACCTCCCCCCCACCTCGTGACCCACATCACCACCTCCCCCCCACCTCGTGACCCACATCACCACCTCCCCCCCACCTCGTGACACACATCACCACCTCCCCCCCACCTCGTGACCCACATCACCACCTCCCCCCCACCTCGTGACCCACATCACCACCCCCCCCCCCACCTCGTGACCCACATCACCCTCCCCCCCACCTCGTGACCCACATCACCACCTCTCCCCCACCTCGTGATCCACATCACCACCTCCCCCCCCACCTCGTGACCCACATCACCACCTCCCCCCCCACCTCGTGACCCACATAACCACCTCCCCCCCAGCTCGTGACCCACATCACCACCTCCCCCCCACCTCGTGACCCACATCACCACCTCCCCCCCACCTCGTGACCCACATCACCACCTCCCCCCCACCTCGTGACACACATCACCACCTCCCCCCCACCTCGTGACCCACATCACCACCTCCCCCCCCACCTCGTGACCCACATCACCAGCTTCCCCCCCCACCTAGTGACCCACATCACCACCTCCCCCCAACCTCGTGACCCACATCACCACCTCCCCCCCCACCTCGTGACCCACATCACCACCTCCCCCCCCCACCTCGTGACCCACATCACCACCTCCCCCCCCACCTCGTGACCCACATAACCACCTCCCCCCCAGCTCGTGACCCACATCACCACCTCCCCCCCACCTCGTGACCCACATCACCACCTCCCCCCCACCTCGTGACACACATCACCACCTCCCCCCCACCTCGTGACCCACATCACCACCTCCCCCCCACCTCGTGACCCACATCACCACCCCCCCCCCCACCTCGTGACCCACATCACCCTCCCCCCCACCTCGTGACCCACATCACCACCTCTCCCCCACCTCGTGATCCACATCACCACATCCCCCCCACCTCGTAATCCACATCCCCACCCCCCCCCACCTCGTGATCCACATCACAAACTCCCCCCACCCCCCCACCTCGTGATCCACTCACAACCTCCCCCCACATCCACACACCCCCACCTCGTGATCCACATCACAACCTCCCCCCCACCTCGTGATCCACTTCAGAACCTCCCCCCCACCTCGTGATCCACATCACCACTTCCCCCCCGCCTCGTGACACAAACCACCACCTCCTCCACACTTCGTGACCCACATCACCTCCCCCCCACCACATCGTGACCCACCTCACCTCCCCCCCCACATCGTGATTCACATCACCACCTCCCCCCCACCTCGTGACCCACATCACCACCTCCCCCCCACCTCGTGACCCACATCACCACCTCCCGCCCCAGCTCGTGATCCACATCACAACCTCCCCCCACCTCGTGACCCACATCATCACCTCCCGCCCCACCTCGTGATCCACATCACCACCTCCCGCCCCACCTCGTGATCCACATCACAACCTCCCCCCCCACCTCGTGACCCACATCCTCACCCCCCCACCTCGTGATTCCCATCCCCCCACCTCATGATCCACATCCCCCCACCTCATGATCCACATCCCCCCCCACCTCGTGATCCAAACCCCAACCTCCCCCCGCATCTCCCCCTCGTGACCCATATCCCAACCTCCCCCCAATACCCCACCTCGTGATCCACATCACAACCTTACCCCTCACCCACCCCCCCCACCTCGTGACCCACATCACCACCCCCCACCTCGTCACCCACATCACCACCTCCCTCCACCTCGTGACCCACATCACCACCTCCCCCAACCTCGTGACCCACATCACCACCTCCCCCCCACCTCGTGATCCACATCACCACCTCCCCCCCCACCTCGTGACCCACATCACCAGCTTCCCCCCCCACCTAGTGACCCACATCACCACCTCCCCCCAACCTCGTGACCCACATCACCACCTCCCCCCTCACCTCGTGATCCACATCACAACCTCCCCCCTCACCTCGTGATCCACATCACAACCTCCCCCCTCACCTCGTGATCCACATCACAACCTCCCCCCCACCTCGTGATCCACATCACAACCTCCCCCCCACCTCGTGATCCACATCACCACTTCCCCCCGCCTCGTGACACAAACCACCACCTCCCCCCACCTCGTGACCCACATCAACACCTCCCCCCCCACCTCGTGACCCACATCACCACCTCCCCCCTCACCTCGTGATCCACATCACAACTCCCCCCCACCTCGTGACCCACATCACCACCTCCCCCCTTACCTCGTGATCCACATCACAACTCCCCCCCCCACCTCGTGATCCACATCACCAACTCCCCCCGACCTTGTGATCCAGATCACCACCTCCCCCCCACCTCACCACTTCCCCAACACCTCGTGACCCACATCACCACCTCCCCCCCACCTCGTGACCCACGTCACCACCCCCACCCACCTCGTGACCCACCCCACCACCTCCCCCCACCTCGTGACCCACATCACCACCTCCCCCCCACCTCGTGACCCACATCACAACTCCCCCTCACCTCGTGATCCACATCACAACTCCCACCCACCTCGTGATCCACATCACCAACTCCCCCCCGACCTTGTGATCCACATCACAACCTCCCCCCCACCTCGTGATCCACATCACAACCTCCCCCCAACCTCATGATCCACTTCAGAACCTCCCCCCCACCTCGTGATCCACATCACCACTTCCCCCCCGCCTCGTAACACAAACCACCAACTCCTCCACACTTCGTGACCCACATCACCTCCCCCCCACATCGTGACCCACCTCACCTCCCCCCCCACATCGTGATTCACATCACCACCTCCCCCCCACCTCGTGACCCACATCACCACCTCCCGCCCCAGCTCGTGATCCACATCACAACCTCCCCCCCACCTCGTGACCCACATCACCACCTCCCGCCCCACCTCGTGATCCACATCACAACCTCCCCCCTCACCTCGTGATCCACATCCCCCCCACCTCGTGATCCAAATCCCAACCTCCCCTCGCATGCCCCCCTCGTGACCCACATCCCAACCTCCCCCCACATCCCCACCTCGTGATCCACATCACAACCTTAATACCGCCACCCACCCCACCACCTCGTTACCCATATCACCCCCCCCCCCACCTCGTGACCCTCATCACTCCCTCCCCCCCACCTCGTGATCCACATCACCACCTCCCCCCAATCTCGTGATCCACATCACAACTCCCCCCCCACCTCGTGATCCACATCACCAACTCCCCCCCACCTCGTGATCCACATCACCACCTGAACCCCACATCACCACCTCCCGCCTCACCTCGTGATCCACATCACCACCTCCCCCCCACCTCGTGACCCACATCACCATCTCCCCCCCACCTCGTGACCCACATCACCACCTCCCCCCCACCTCGTGACCCACATCACCACTTCCCCCCCCACCTCGTGACTCACATCACCACCTCCCCCCCACCTCGTGACCCACATCACCACCTCCCCCCCCCACCTCGTGACCCACATCACCACCCCCCCCTACCTCGTGACCCACATCACCACCTCCCCCCACCTCGTGATCCACATCAACACCTCCCCCCAACCTCGTGATCCACATCACCACCTCCCCACCCACCTCGTGACCCACATCACCACTTCCCCCCCCACCTCGTGACCCACATCACCACCTCCCCCCCCCACCTCGTAACCCACATCACCCCCTCCCCCCCACCTCGTGACCCACATCACCACCTCCCCCCCCACCTCGTGACCCACATCACCACTCCCCTTCCCCACATCACCACTTTCCCCCCACCTCGTGACCCACATCACCACCTCCCCCCCCCACCTCGTAACCCACATCACCCCCTCCCCCCCACCTCGTGACCCACATCACCATCTCCCCCCCACCTCGTGACCCACATCACCACCTCCCCCCCACCTCGTGACCCACATCACCACTTCCCCCCCCACCTCGTGACTCACATCACCACCTCCCCCCCACCTCGTGACCCACATCACCACCTCCCCCCCCACCTCGTGACCCACATCACCACCCCCCCCTACCTCGTGACCCACATCACCACCTCCCCCCACCTCGTGATCCACATCAACACCTCCCCCCCACCTCGTGATCCACATCACCACCTCCCCACCCACCTCGTGACCCACATCACCACTTCCCCCCCCACCTCGTGACCCACATCACCACCTCCCCCCCCCACCTCGTAACCCACATCACCCCCTCCCCCCCACCTCGTGACCCACATCACCACCTCCCCCCCACCTCGTGACCCACATCACCACTCCCCTTCCCCACATCACCACTTTCCCCCCACCTCGTGACCCACATCACCACCTCCCCCCCCCACCTCGTAACCCACATCACCCCCTCCCCCCCACCTCGTGACCCACATCACAACCTCCCCCCACATCACCACCTCATGATCCACATCACAACCTCCCCCCAACCTCGTGATCCACATCACAACCTACCCCTCACCTCGTGATCCACATCACAACCTCCCCCCCACCTCGTGATCCACATCACAACCTCCCCCCCACCTCGTGACCCACATCACCTCCCCCCCCACATCGTGACCCACATCACCTCCACCCCCCCACATCGTGATCCACATAAAACCTCCCCCACCCACCTCGTGATCCACATCACCACCTCCCTCCCACCTCGTGACCCACACCACCACCTCCCCCCACCTCGTGATCCACATCACCACCTCCCCAACACCTCGTGACCACATCACCACCTCCCCCCCACCTCACCACCTCCCCAACACCTCGTGACCCACATCACCACCTCCCCCCCACCTCGTGACCCACGTCACCACCCCCACCCACCTCGTGACCCACCCCACCACCTCCCCCCACCTCGTGACCCACATCACCACCTCCCCCCCACCTCGTTACCCACATCACAACTCCCCCTCACCTCGTGATCCACATCACAACTCCCCCCCACCTCGTGATCCACATCACCAACTCCCCCCCGACCTTGTGATCCACATCACCACCTCCCCCCCACCTCGTGATCCACATCACCACCTCCCCCCCACCTCGTGATCCCCATCACAACTTCCCCCACATCCCCACCCCCCCCACCTCGTGATCCACATCACAACCTCCCCCCACATCCCCACCCCCCCCACCTCGTGATCCACATTACAATCTCCCCCCACATCACCACCTCGTGATCCACATCACAACCTCCCCCCTCACCTCATGATCCACATCACAACCTCCCCCCTCACCTCGTGATCCACATCACAACCTCCCCCCCACCTCGTGATCCACATCACAACCTCCCCCCCACCTCGTGATCCACATCACCACTTCCCCCCGCCTCGTGACACAAACCACCACCTCCCCCCACCTCGTGACCCACATCAACACCTCCCCCCCACCTCGTGACCCACATCACCACCTCCCCCCTCACCTCGTGATCCACATCACAACTCCCCCCCCCACCTCGTGACCCACATCACCACCTCCCCCCTCACCTCGTGATCCACATCACAACTCCCCCCCCACCTCGTGATCCACATCACCAACTCCCCCCGACCTTGTGATCCAGATCACCACCTCCCCCCCACCTCACCACCTCCCCAACACCTCGTGACCCACATCACCACCTCCCCCCCACCTCGTGACCCACGTCACCACCCCCACCCACCTCGTGACCCACCCCACCACCTCCCCCCACCTCGTGACCCACATCACCACCTCCCCCCCACCTCGTGACCCACATCACAACTCCCCCTCACCTCGTGATCCACATCACAACTCCCCCCCACCTCGTGATCCACATCACCAACTCCCCCCCGACCTTGTGATCCACATCACCACCTCCCCCCCACCTCGTGATCCACATCACCACCTCCCCCCCACCTCGTGATCCCCATCACAACTTCCCCCCACATCCCCACCCCCCCCACCTCGTGATCCACATCACAACCTCCCCCCACATCCCCACCCCCCCCACCTCGTGATCCACATCACAATCTCCCCCCACATCACCACCTCGTGATCCACATCACAACCTCCCCCCTCACCTCGTGATCCACATCACAACCTCCCCCCCTCACCTCGTGATCCACATCACAACCTCCCCCCCACCTCGTGATCCACATCACAACCTCCCCCCCACCTCGTGATCCACATCACCACTTCCCCCCGCCTCGTGACACAAACCACCACCTCCCCCCACCTCGTGACTCACATCAACACCTCCCCCCCCACCTCGTGACCCACATCACCACCTCCCCCCTCACCTCGTGATCCACATCACAACTCCCCCCCCACCTCGTGACCCACATCACCACCTCCCCCCTCACCTCGTGATCCACATCACAACTCCCCCCCCACCTCGTGATCCACATCACCAACTCCCCCCGACCTTGTGATCCAGATCACCACCTCCCCCCCACCTCGTGATCCACATCACCACCTCCCCCCCACCTCGTGATCCACATCACAACCTCCCCCCACATCCCCACCCCCCCACCTCGTGATCCACATCACAACCTCCCCACACATCACCACCTCGTGATCCACATCACAACCTCCCCCCCACCTCGTGATCCACATCACAACCTCCCCCCTCACCTCGTGATCCACATCACAACCTCCCCCCCACCTCGTGATCCACATCACAACCTCCCCCCCACCTCGTGATCCACATCACAACCTCCCCCCCACCTCGTGACCCACATAACCTCCCCCCCCACATCGTGACCCACATCACCTCCACCCCCCCACATCGTGATCCACATAACACCTCCCCCACCCACCTCGTGACCCACACCACCACCTCCCCCCCACCTCGTGACCCACATCACCACCTCCCCCCCACCTCGTGACCCACATCACCACTCCCCTTCCCCACATCACCACTTTCCCCCCACCTCGTGACCCACATCACCACCTCCCCCCCCACCTCGTAACCCACATCACCCCCTCCCCCCCACCTCGTGACCCACATCACCATCTCCCCCCCACCTCGTGACCCACATCACCACCTCCCCCCCACCTCGTGACCCACATCACCACCTCCCGCCCCACCTCGTGACCCATATCACCACCTCCCCAACACCTCGTGACCACATCACCACCTCCCCCCCACCTCACCACCTCCCCAACACCTCTTGACCCACATCACCACCTCCCCCCCACCTCGTGACCCACGTCACCACCCCCACCCACCTCGTGACCCACCCCACCACCTCCCCCCACCCCGTGACCCACATCACCACCTCCCCCCACCTCGTGACCCACATCACAACTCCCCCTCACCTCGTGATCCACATCACAACTCCCCCCCACCTCGTGATCCACATCACCAACTCCCCCCCGACCTTGTGATCCACATCACCACCTCCCCCCCCACCTCGTGATCCACATCACCACCTCCCCCCCACCTCGTGATCCCCATCACAACTTCCCCCCACATCCCCACCCCCCCCACCTCGTGATCCACATCACAACCTCCCCCCACATCCCCACCCCCCCACCTCGTGATCCACATCACAATCTCCCCCCACATCACCACCTCGTGATCCACATCACAACCTCCCCCCTCACCTCGTGATCCACATCACAACCTCCCCCCTCACCTCGTGATCCACATCACAACCTCCCCCCCACCTCGTGATCCACATCACAACCTCCCCCCCACCTCGTGATCCACATCACCACTTCCCCCCGCCTCGTGACACAAACCACCACCTCCCCCCACCTCGTGACCCACATCAACACCTCCCCCCCCACCTCGTGACCCACATCACCACCTCCCCCCTCACCTCGTGATCCACATCACAACTCCCCCCCACCTCGTGACCCACATCACCACCTCCCCCCTTACCTCGTGATCCACATCACAACTCCCCCCCCACCTCGTGATCCACATCACCAACTCCCCCCGACCTTGTGATCCAGATCACCACCTCCCCCCCACCTCACCACTTCCCCAACACCTCGTGACCCACATCACCACCTCCCCCCCACCTCGTGACCCACGTCACCACCCCCACCCACCTCGTGACCCACCCCACCACCTCCCCCCACCTCGTGACCCACATCACCACCTCCCCCCCACCTCGTGACCCACATCACAACTCCCCCTCACCTCGTGATCCACATCACAACTCCCACCCACCTCGTGATCCACATCACCAACTCCCCCCCGACCTTGTGATCCACATCACAACCTCCCCCCCACCTCGTGATCCACATCACAACCTCCCCCCAACCTCATGATCCACTTCAGAACCTCCCCCCCACCTCGTGATCCACATCACCACTTCCCCCCCGCCTCGTAACACAAACCACCAACTCCTCCACACTTCGTGACCCACATCACCTCCCCCCCACCACATCGTGACCCACCTCACCTCCCCCCCCACATCGTGATTCACATCACCACCTCCCCCCCACCTCGTGACCCACATCACCACCTCCCGCCCCAGCTCGTGATCCACATCACAACCTCCCCCCCACCTCGTGACCCACATCACCACCTCCCGCCCCACCTCGTGATCCACATCACAACCTCCCCCCTCACCTCGTGATCCACATCCCCCCCACCTCGTGATCCAAATCCCAACCTCCCCTCGCATGCCCCCCTCGTGACCCACATCCCAACCTCCCCCCACATCCCCACCTCGTGATCCACATCACAACCTTAATACCGCCACCCACCCCACCACCTCGTTACCCATATCACCCCCCCCCCACCTCGTGACCCTCATCACTCCCTCCCCCCCACCTCGTGATCCACATCACCACCTCCCCCCAATCTCGTGATCCACATCACAACTCCCTCATCACCAACTCCCCCCCACCTCGTGATCCACATCACCACCTGAACCCCACATCACCACCTCCCGCCTCACCTCGTGATCCACATCACCACCTCCCCCCCACCTCGTGACCCACATCACCATCTCCCCCCCACCTCGTGACCCACATCACCACCTCCCCCCCCACCTCGTGACCCACATCACCACTTCCCCCCCCACCTCGTGACTCACATCACCACCTCCCCCCCACCTCGTGACCCACATCACCACCTCCCCCCCACCTCGTGACCCACATCACCACCCCCCCCTACCTCGTGACCCACATCACCACCTCCCCCCACCTCGTGATCCACATCAACACCTCCCCCAACCTCGTGATCCACATCACCACCTCCCCACCCACCTCGTGACCCACATCACCACTTCCCCCCCCACCTCGTGACCCACATCACCACCTCCCCCCCCCACCTCGTAACCCACATCACCCCCTCCCCCCCACCTCGTGACCCCACATCACCACCTCCCTCCCCCACCTCGTGACCCACATCACCACTCCCCTTCCCCTACATCACCACTTTCCCCCACCTCGTGACCCACATCACCACCTTCCCCCCCCCACCTCGTAACCCCAGCATCACCCCCTCCCCCCCACCTCGTGACCCACATCACCATCTCCCCCCCACCTCGTGACCCACATCACCACCTCCCCCCCACCTCGTGACCCACATCACCACTTCCCCCCCCACCTCGTGACTCACATCACCACCTCCCCCCCACCTCGTGACCCACATCCCCACCTCCCCCCCCACCTCGTGACCCACATCACCACCCCCCCCTACCTCGTGACCCACATCACCACCTCCCCCCACCTCGTGATCCACATCAACACCTCCCCCCCACCTCGTGATCCACATTACCACCTCCCCCCACCTCGTGACCCACATCACCACCTCCCCCCCCCACCTCGTAACCCACATCACCCCCTCCCCCCCACCTCGTGACCCACATCACCACCTCCCCCCCCACCTCGTGACCCACATCACCACTCCCCTTCCCCACATCACCACTTTCCCCCCCACCTCGTGACCCACATCACCACCTCCCCCCCCCACCTCGTAACCCACATCACCCCCTCCCCCCCACCTCGTGACCCACATCACAACCTCCCCCCACATCACCACCTCATGATCCACATCACAACCTCCCCCTCAACCTCGTGATCCACATCACAACCTACCCCTCACCTCGTGATCCACATCACAACCTCCCCCCCACCTCGTGATCCACATCACAACCTCCCCCCCACCTCGTGACCCACATCACCACCTCCCCCCCCCACCTCGTAACCCACATCACCCCCTCCCCCCCACCTCGTGACCCACATCACAACCTCCCCCCACATCACCACCTCATGATCCACATCACAACCTCCCCCCCAACCTCGTGATCCACATCACAACCTACCCCTCACCTCGTGATCCACATCACAACCTCCCCCCCACCTCGTGATCCACATCACAACCTCCCCCCCACCTCGTGACCCACATCACCTCCCCCCCCCACATCGTGACCCACATCACCTCCACCCCCCCACATCGTGATCCACATAAAACCTCCCCCCACCCACCTCGTGATCCACATCACCACCTCCCTCCCACCTCGTGACCCACACCACCACCTCCCCCCACCTCGTGATCCACATCACCACCTCCCCAACACCTCGTGACCACATCACCACCTCCCCCCCACCTCACCACCTCCCCAACACCTCGTGACCCACATCACCACCTCCCCCCCACCTCGTGACCCACGTCACCACCCCCACCCACCTCGTGACCCACCCCACCACCTCCCCCCACCTCGTGACCCACATCACCACCTCCCCCCCACCTCGTTACCCACATCACAACTCCCCCTCACCTCGTGATCCACATCACAACTCCCCCCCGACCTTGTGATCCACATCACCACCTCCCCCCCACCTCGTGATCCACATCACCACCTCCCCCCCACCGTCGAGATCCCCATCACAACTTCCCCCCACATCCCCACCCCCCCCCACCTCGTGATCCACATCACAACCTCCCCCCACATCCCCACCCCCCCCCACCTCGTGATCCACATTACAATCTCCCCCCCACATCACCACCTCGTGATCCACATCACAACCTCCCCCCTCACCTCGTGATCCACATCACAACCTCCCCCCTCACCTCGTGATCCACATCACAACCTCCCCCCCACCTCGTGATCCACATCACAACCTCCCCCCCACCTCGTGATCCACATCACAACCTCCCCCCCACCTCGTGATCCACATCACCACTTCCCCCCGCCTCGTGACACAAACCACCACCTCCCCCCCACCTCGTGACCCACATCAACACCTCCCCCCCACCTCGTGACCCACATCACCACCTCCCCCTCACCTCGTGATCCACATCACAACTCCCCCCCCACCTCGTGACCCACATCACCACCTCCCCCCTCACCTCGTGATCCACATCACAAACTCCCCCCCCACCTCGTGATCCACATCACCAACTCCCCCCGACCTTGTGATCCAGATCACCACCTCTCCCCCCCACCTCACCACCTCCCCAACACCTCGTGACCCACATCACCACCTCCCCCCCACCTCGTGACCCACGTCACCACCCCCACCCACCTCGTGACCCACCCCACCCACCTCCCCCCACCTCGTGACCCACATCACCACCTCCCCCCCACCTCGTGACCCACATCACAACTCCCCCTCACCTCGTGATCCACATCACAACTCCCCCCCACCTCGTGATCCACATCACCAACTCCCCCCCGACCTTGTGATCCACATCACCACCTCCCCCCCACCTCGTGATCCACATCACCACCTCCCCCCCACCTCGTGATCCCCATCACAACTTCCCCCCACATCCCCACCCCCCCCACCTCGTGATCCACATCACAACCTCCCCCCACATCCCCACCCCCCCCACCTCGTGATCCACATCACAATCTCCCCCCACATCACCACCTCGTGATCCACATCACAACCTCCCCCCTCACCTCGTGATCCACATCACAACCTCCCCCCTCACCTCGTGATCCACATCACAACCTCCCCCCCACCTCGTGATCCACATCACAACCTCCCCCCCACCTCGTGATCCACATCACCACTTCCCCCCGCCTCGTGACACAAACCACCACCTCCCCCCACCTCGTGACTCACATCAACACCTCCCCCCCCACCTCGTGACCCACATCACCACCTCCCCCCTCACCTCGTGATCCACATCACAACTCCCCCTCCACCTCGTGACCCACATCACCACCTCCCCCCTCACCTCGTGATCCACATCACAACTCCCCCCCCACCTCGTGATCCACATCACCAACTCCCCCCGACCTTGTGATCCAGATCACCACCTCCCCCCCACCTCGTGATCCACATCACCACCTCCCCCCCACCTCGTGATCCACATCACAACCTCCCCCCACATCCCCACCCCCCCACCTCGTGATCCACATCACAACCTCCCCACACATCACCACCTCGTGATCCACATCACAACCTCCCCCCCACCTCGTGATCCACATCACAACCTCCCCCCTCACCTCGTGATCCACATCACAACCTCCCCCCCACCTCGTGATCCACATCACAACCTCCCCCCCACCTCGTGATCCACATCACAACCTCCCCCCCACCTCGTGACCCACATAACCTCCCCCCCCACATCGTGACCCACATCACCTCCACCCCCCCACATCGTGATCCACATAACACCTCCCCCACCCACCTCGTGACCCACACCACCACCTCCCCCCCACCTCGTGACCCACATCACCACCTCCCCCCCCACCTCGTGACCCACATCACCACTCCCCTTCCCCACATCACCACTTTCCCCCCACCTCGTGACCCACATCACCACCTCCCCCCCCACCTCGTAACCCACATCACCCCCTCCCCCCCACCTCGTGACCCACATCACCATCTCCCCCCCACCTCGTGACCCACATCACCACCTCCCCCCCACCTCGTGACCCACATCACCACCTCCCGCCCCACCTCGTGACCCATATCACCACCTCCCCAACACCTCGTGACCACATCACCACCTCCCCCCCACCTCACCACCTCCCCAACACCTCTTGACCCACATCACCACCTCCCCCCCACCTCGTGACCCACGTCACCACCCCCACCCACCTCGTGACCCACCCCACCACCTCCCCCCACCCCGTGACCCACATCACCACCTCCCCCCCACCTCGTGACCCACATCACAACTCCCCCTCACCTCGTGATCCACATCACAACTCCCCCCCACCTCGTGATCCACATCACCAACTCCCCCCCGACCTTGTGATCCACATCACCACCTCCCCCCCACCTCGTGATCCACATCACCACCTCCCCCCCACCTCGTGATCCCCATCACAACTTCCCCCCACATCCCCACCCCCCCCACCTCGTGATCCACATCACAACCTCCCCCCACATCCCCACCCCCCCACCTCGTGATCCACATCACAATCTCCCCCCACATCACCACCTCGTGATCCACATCACAACCTCCCCCCTCACCTCGTGATCCACATCACAACCTCCCCCCTCACCTCGTGATCCACATCACAACCTCCCCCCCACCTCGTGATCCACATCACAACCTCCCCCCCACCTCGTGATCCACATCACCACTTCCCCCCGCCTCGTGACACAAACCACCACCTCCCCCCACCTCGTGACCCACATCAACACCTCCCCCCCCACCTCGTGACCCACATCACCACCTCCCCCCTCACCTCGTGATCCACATCACAACTCCCCCCCACCTCGTGACCCACATCACCACCTCCCCCCTTACCTCGTGATCCACATCACAACTCCCCCCCCACCTCGTGATCCACATCACCAACTCCCCCCGACCTTGTGATCCAGATCACCACCTCCCCCCCACCTCACCACTTCCCCAACACCTCGTGACCCACATCACCACCTCCCCCCCACCTCGTGACCCACGTCACCACCCCCACCCACCTCGTGACCCACCCCACCACCTCCCCCCACCTCGTGACCCACATCACCACCTCCCCCCCACCTCGTGACCCACATCACAACTCCCCCTCACCTCGTGATCCACATCACAACTCCCACCCACCTCGTGATCCACATCACCAACTCCCCCCCGACCTTGTGATCCACATCACAACCTCCCCCCCACCTCGTGATCCACATCACAACCTCCCCCCAACCTCATGATCCACTTCAGAACCTCCCCCCCACCTCGTGATCCACATCACCACTTCCCCCCGCCTCGTAACACAAACCACCAACTCCTCCACACTTCGTGACCCACATCACCTCCCCCCCACCACATCGTGACCCACCTCACCTCCCCCCCCACATCGTGATTCACATCACCACCTCCCCCCCACCTCGTGACCCACATCACCACCTCCCGCCCCAGCTCGTGATCCACATCACAACCTCCCCCCCACCTCGTGACCCACATCACCACCTCCCGCCCCACCTCGTGATCCACATCACAACCTCCCCCCTCACCTCGTGATCCACATCCCCCCCACCTCGTGATCCAAATCCCAACCTCCCCTCGCATGCCCCCCTCGTGACCCACATCCCAACCTCCCCCCACATCCCCACCTCGTGATCCACATCACAACCTTAATACCGCCACCCACCCCACCACCTCGTTACCCATATCACCCCCCCCCCACCTCGTGACCCTCATCACTCCCTCCCCCCCACCTCGTGATCCACATCACCACCTCCCCCCAATCTCGTGATCCACATCACAACTCCCCCCCCACCTCGTGATCCACATCACCAACTCCCCCCCACCTCGTGATCCACATCACCACCTGAACCCCACATCACCACCTCCCGCCTCACCTCGTGATCCACATCACCACCTCCCCCCCACCTCGTGACCCACATCACCATCTCCCCCCCACCTCGTGACCCACATCACCACCTCCCCCCCACCTCGTGACCCACATCACCACTTCCCCCCCCACCTCGTGACTCACATCACCACCTCCCCCCCACCTCGTGACCCACATCACCACCTCCCCCCCCACCTCGTGACCCACATCACCACCCCCCCCTACCTCGTGACCCACATCACCACCTCCCCCCACCTCGTGATCCACATCAACACCTCCCCCCAACCTCGTGATCCACATCACCACCTCCCCACCCACCTCGTGACCCACATCACCACTTCCCCCCCCACCTCGTGACCCACATCACCACCTCCCCCCCCCACCTCGTAACCCACATCACCCCCTCCCCCCCACCTCGTGACCCACATCACCACCTCCCCCCCCACCTCGTGACCCACATCACCACTCCCCTTCCCCACATCACCACTTTCCCCCCACCTCGTGACCCACATCACCACCTCCCCCCCCACCTCGTAACCCACATCACCCCCTCCCCCCCACCTCGTGACCCACATCACCATCTCCCCCCCACCTCGTGACCCACATCACCACCTCCCCCCCACCTCGTGACCCACATCACCACTTCCCCCCCCACTTCGTGACTCACATCACCACCTCCCCCCCACCTTGTGACCCACATCCCCACCTCCCCCCCCACCTCGTGACCCACATCACCACCCCCCCCTACCTCGTGACCCACATCACCACCTCCCCCCACCTCGTGATCCACATCAACACCTCCCCCCCACCTCGTGACCCACATCACCACCTCCCCCCCCCACCTCGTAACCCACATCACCCCCTCCCCCCCACCTCGTGACCCACATCACCACCTCCCCCCCCACCTCGTGACCCACATCACCACTCCCCTTCCCCACATCACCACTTTCCCCCCACCTCGTGACCCACATCACCACCTCCCCCCCCCACCTCGTAACCCACATCACCCCCTCCCCCCCACCTCGTGACCCACATCACAACCTCCCCCCACATCACCACCTCATGATCCACATCACAACCTCCCCCCAACCTCGTGATCCACATCACAACCTACCCCTCACCTCGTGATCCACATCACAACCTCCCCCCCACCTCGTGATCCACATCACAACCTCCCCCCCACCTCGTGACCCACATCACCACCTCCCCCCCCCACCTCGTAACCCACATCACCCCCTCCCCCCCACCTCGTGACCCACATCACAACCTCCCCCCACATCACCACCTCATGATCCACATCACAACCTCCCCCCAACCTCGTGATCCACATCACAACCTACCCCTCACCTCGTGATCCACATCACAACCTCCCCCCCACCTCGTGATCCACATCACAACCTCCCCCCCACCTCGTGACCCACATCACCTCCCCCCCCACATCGTGACCCACATCACCTCCACCCCCCCACATCGTGATCCACATAAAACCTCCCCCACCCACCTCGTGATCCACATCACCACCTCCCTCCCACCTCGTGACCCACACCACCACCTCCCCCCACCTCGTGATCCACATCACCACCTCCCCAACACCTCGTGACCACATCACCACCTCCCCCCCACCTCACCACCTCCCCAACACCTCGTGACCCACATCACCACCTCCCCCCCACCTCGTGACCCACGTCACCACCCCCACCCACCTCGTGACCCACCCCACCACCTCCCCCCACCTCGTGACCCACATCACCACCTCCCCCCCACCTCGTTACCCACATCACAACTCCCCCTCACCTCGTGATCCACATCACAACTCCCCCCCACCTCGTGATCCACATCACCAACTCCCCCCCGACCTTGTGATCCACATCACCACCTCCCCCCCACCTCGTGATCCACATCACCACCTCCCCCCCACCTCGTGATCCCCATCACAACTTCCCCCCACATCCCCACCCCCCCCACCTCGTGATCCACATCACAACCTCCCCCCACATCCCCACCCCCCCCACCTCGTGATCCACATTACAATCTCCCCCCACATCACCACCTCGTGATCCACATCACAACCTCCCCCCTCACCTCGTGATCCACATCACAACCTCCCCCCTCACCTCGTGATCCACATCACAACCTCCCCCCTCACCTCGTGATCCACATCACAACCTCCCCCCCACCTCGTGATCCACATCACAACCTCCCCCCCACCTCGTGATCCACATCACCACTTCCCCCCGCCTCGTGACACAAACCACCACCTCCCCCCACCTCGTGACCCACATCAACACCTCCCCCCCACCTCGTGACCCACATCACCACCTCCCCCCTCACCTCGTGATCCACATCACAACTCCCCCCCCCACCTCGTGACCCACATCACCACCTCCCCCCTCACCTCGTGATCCACATCACAACTCCCCCCCCACCTCGTGATCCACATCACCAACTCCCCCCGACCTTGTGATCCAGATCACCACCTCCCCCCCACCTCACCACCTCCCCAACACCTCGTGACCCACATCACCACCTCCCCCCCACCTCGTGACCCACGTCACCACCCCCACCCACCTCGTGACCCACCCCACCACCTCCCCCCACCTCGTGACCCACATCACCACCTCCCCCCCACCTCGTGACCCACATCACAACTCCCCCTCACCTCGTGATCCACATCACAACTCCCCCCCACCTCGTGATCCACATCACCAACTCCCCCCCGACCTTGTGATCCACATCACCACCTCCCCCCCACCTCGTGATCCACATCACCACCTCCCCCCCACCTCGTGATCCCCATCACAACTTCCCCCCACATCCCCACCCCCCCCACCTCGTGATCCACATCACAACCTCCCCCCACATCCCCACCCCCCCCACCTCGTGATCCACATCACAATCTCCCCCCACATCACCACCTCGTGATCCACATCACAACCTCCCCCCTCACCTCGTGATCCACATCACAACCTCCCCCCTCACCTCGTGATCCACATCACAACCTCCCCCCCACCTCGTGATCCACATCACAACCTCCCCCCCACCTCGTGATCCACATCACCACTTCCCCCCGCCTCGTGACACAAACCACCACCTCCCCCCACCTCGTGACTCACATCAACACCTCCCCCCCCACCTCGTGACCCACATCACCACCTCCCCCCTCACCTCGTGATCCACATCACAACTCCCCCCCCACCTCGTGACCCACATCACCACCTCCCCCCTCACCTCGTGATCCACATCACAACTCCCCCCCCACCTCGTGATCCACATCACCAACTCCCCCCGACCTTGTGATCCAGATCACCACCTCCCCCCCACCTCGTGATCCACATCACCACCTCCCCCCCACCTCGTGATCCACATCACAACCTCCCCCCACATCCCCACCCCCCCACCTCGTGATCCACATCACAACCTCCCCCCACATCACCACCTCGTGATCCACATCACAACCTCCCCCCCACCTCGTGATCCACATCACAACCTCCCCCCTCACCTCGTGATCCACATCACAACCTCCCCCCCACCTCGTGATCCACATCACAACCTCCCCCCCACCTCGTGATCCACATCACAACCTCCCCCCCACCTCGTGACCCACATAACCTCCCCCCCCACATCACCTCCACCCCCCCACATCGTGATCCACATAACACCTCCCCCACCCACCTCGTGACCCACACCACCACCTCCCCCCCACCTCGTGACCCACATCACCACCTCCCCCCCCACCTCGTGACCCACATCACCACTCCCCTTCCCCACATCACCACTTTCCCCCCACCTCGTGACCCACATCACCACCTCCCCCCCCCACCTCGTAACCCACATCACCCCCTCCCCCCCACCTCGTGACCCACATCACCATCTCCCCCCCACCTCGTGACCCACATCACCACCTCCCCCCCACCTCGTGACCCACATCACCACTTCCCCCCCCACCTCGTGACTCACATCACCACCTCCCCCCCACCTCGTGACCCACATCACCACCTCCCCCCCCACCTCGTGACCCACATCACCACCCCCCCCTACCTCGTGACCCACATCACCACCTCCCCCCACCTCGTGATCCACATCAACACCTCCCCCCCACCTCGTGATCCACATCAACACCTCCCCCCCACCTCGTGATCCACATCACCACCTCCCCACCCACCTCGTGACCCACATCACCACTTCCCCCCCCACCTCGTGACCCACATCACCACCTCCCCCCCCCACCTCGTAACCCACATCACCCCCTCCCCCCCACCTCGTGACCCACATCACCACCTCCCCCCCCACCTCGTGACCCACATCACCACTCCCCTTCCCCACATCACCACTTTCCCCCCACCTCATGACCCACATCACCACCTCCCCCCCCCACCTCGTAACCCACATCACCCCCTCCCCCCCACCTCGTGACCCACATCACAACCTCCCCCCACATCACCACCTCATGATCCACATCACAACCTCCCCCCAACCTCGTGATCCACATCACAACCTACCCCTCACCTCGTGATCCACATCACAACCTCCCCCCCACCTCGTGATCCACATCACAACCTCCCCCCCACCTCGTGACCCACATCACCTCCCCCCCCACATCGTGACCCACATCACCTCCACCCCCCCACATCGTGATCCACATAAAACCTCCCCCACCCACCTCGTGATCCACATCACCACCTCCCTCCCACCTCGTGACCCACACCACCACCTCCCCCCACCTCGTGATCCACATCACCACCTCCCCAACACCTCGTGACCACATCACCACCTCCCCCCCACCTCACCACCTCCCCAACACCTCGTGACCCACATCACCACCTCCCCCCCACCTCGTGACCCACGTCACCACCCCCACCCACCTCGTGACCCACCCCACCACCTCCCCCCACCTCGTGACCCACATCACCACCTCCCCCCCACCTCGTTACCCACATCACAACTCCCCCTCACCTCGTGATCCACATCACAACTCCCCCCCACCTCGTGATCCACATCACCAACTCCCCCCCGACCTTGTGATCCACATCACCACCTCCCCCCCACCTCGTGATCCACATCACCACCTCCCCCCCACCTCGTGATCCCCATCACAACTTCCCCCCACATCCCCACCCCCCCCACCTCGTGATCCACATCACAACCTCCCCCCACATCCCCACCCCCCCCACCTCGTGATCCACATTACAATCTCCCCCCACATCACCACCTCGTGATCCACATCACAACCTCCCCCCTCACCTCGTGATCCACATCACAACCTCCCCCCTCACCTCGTGATCCACATCACAACCTCCCCCCCACCTCGTGATCCACATCACAACCTCCCCCCCACCTCGTGATCCACATCACCACTTCCCCCCGCCTCGTGACACAAACCACCACCTCCCCCCACCTCGTGACCCACATCAACACCTCCCCCCCACCTCGTGACCCACATCACCACCTCCCCCCTCACCTCGTGATCCACATCACAACTCCCCCCCCCACCTCGTGACCCACATCACCACCTCCCCCCTCACCTCGTGATCCACATCACAACTCCCCCCCCACCTCGTGATCCACATCACCAACTCCCCCCGACCTTGTGATCCAGATCACCACCTCCCCCCCACCTCACCACCTCCCCAACACCTCGTGACCCACATCACCACCTCCCCCCCACCTCGTGACCCACGTCACCACCCCCACCCACCTCGTGACCCACCCCACCACCTCCCCCCACCTCGTGACCCACATCACCACCTCCCCCCCACCTCGTGACCCACATCACGACTCCCCCTCACCTCGTGATCCACATCACAACTCCCCCCCACCTCGTGATCCACATCACCAACTCCCCCCCGACCTTGTGATCCACATCACCACCTCCCCCCCACCTCGTGATCCACATCACCACCTCCCCCCCACCTCGTGATCCCCATCACAACTTCCCCCCACATCCCCACCCCCCCCACCTCGTGATCCACATCACAACCTCCCCCCACATCCCCACCCCCCCCACCTCGTGATCCACATCACAATCTCCCCCCACATCACCACCTCGTGATCCACATCACAACCTCCCCCCTCACCTCGTGATCCACATCACAACCTCCCCCCTCACCTCGTGATCCACATCACAACCTCCCCCCCACCTCGTGATCCACATCACAACCTCCCCCCCACCTCGTGATCCACATCACCACTTCCCCCCGCCTCGTGACACAAACCACCACCTCCCCCCACCTCGTGACTCACATCAACACCTCCCCCCCCACCTCGTGACCCACATCACCACCTCCCCCTCACCTCGTGATCCACATCACAACTCCCCCCCCACCTCGTGACCCACATCACCACCTCCCCCCTCACCTCGTGATCCACATCACAACTCCCCCCCCACCTCGTGATCCACATCACCAACTCCCCCCGACCTTGTGATCCAGATCACCACCTCCCCCCCACCTCGTGATCCACATCACCACCTCCCCCCCACCTCGTGATCCACATCACAACCTCCCCCCACATCCTCACCCCCCCACCTCGTGATCCACATCACAACCTCCCCCCACATCACCACCTCGTGATCCACATCACAACCTCACCCCCACCTCGTGATCCACATCACAACCTCCCCCCTCACCTCGTGATCCACATCACAACCTCCCCCCCACCTCGTGATCCACATCACAACCTCCCCCCCACCTCGTGATCCACATCACAACCTCCCCCCCACCTCGTGACCCACATAACCTCCCCCCCCACATCGTGACCCACATCACCTCCACCCCCCCACATCGTGATCCACATAACACCTCCCCCACCCACCTCGTGACCCACACCACCACCTCCCCCCCACCTCGTGATCCACATCACCACCTCCCACCCCACCTCGTGATCCAAATCACCACCTCCCGCCCCACCTCGTGATCCACATCACATTCTCCCCCCCACCTCGTGATCCACATCCTCACCCCCCCACCTCGTGATTCCCATCCCCCCCCACCTCGTAATCCAAATCCCAACCTCCCCCCGCATCCCCCCCTCGTGACCCACATCCCAACCTCACCCCACATCCCCACTTCGTGATCCACATCATAACCTTAATACCCCGACCCACCCAACCACCTCGTTACCCACATCATCACCCCCCCCACCTCGTGACCCACATCACCACCTCCCCCCCACCTTGTGACCCACATCACCACGTCCCCCCAACCTCGTGACCCACATCACCACCTCCCCCCCACCTCGTGATCCACATCACCACCTCCCCCCCACCTCGTGATCCACATCCCCACCCCCCCACCTCGTGATCCACATCACAACCTCCCCCCACATCACCACCTCGTGATCCACATCACAACCTCCCCCCCACCTCGTGATCCACATCACAACCTCCCCCCTCACCTCGTGATCCACATCACAACCTCCCCCCTCACCTCGTTATCCACATCACAACCTCCCCCCCACCTCGTGATCCACATCACCACTTCCCCCCCCGCCTCGTGACACAAACCACCACCTCCCCCCCCTTCGTGACCCACATCACCCCCCCCACATCGTGACGCACATCACCTCCACCCCCCCACATCGTGATCCACATCACACCTCCCCCATCCACCTCGTGACCCACATCACCACCTCCCCCCCACCTCTTGATCCACATCACCACCTGCCGCCCCACCTCGTGATCCACATCACAACCTCCCCCCCACCTCGTGATCCACATCACAACCTCCCCCCCACCTCGTGATCCACATCCTCACCCCCCCACCTCGTGATTCACATCCCCCACCTCGTGATCCACATCCCCCCACCTCGTGATCCACATCCCAACCTCCCCCCGCATTTCCCCTCGTGACCCACATCCCAACCTCCCCACCTCGTGATCCACATCACAACCTTAATACCCCCACCCACCCCACCACCTCGTTACCCACATCACCACCCCCCTCCCCACCTCGTGACTGTGGATGGACGTTTACAGAGGTACACACTTGGAGTCGTTTATAATGTGAAATTATAATAAGGCTTTATGCTGCCTTTTCCTTTTCATCAGGAAATTCATCCAAACAAGGGGGGGGAACAAAGCTTCTAATCACTTGGGAGTAATTCTAGTGAAACACTATGCAATAATTCACATCTCCCTTAATCAAGTAGTTCTCGCAGCCCCAAAACATATAGCATAAATAAGCAGATATAAGCAGTCTCTTAATAATGAAAGTCTTATCTGTTTATCAGCTGTAGAGTAAGCTTCACTGCTCTCCTGGAACCGCACTGAGCGTGCACAGAAAATCAGCATCCAGGTTTAGAAGTCTTATTTGGGCCTTGTGTCTTGAAAGCAGCTCTGCTAACTTTGGCAGAGCTCAAAACAAGTGTGTCTCCAAGTTCAGCTCAGGTGTCAGCTAAAGAGTTCTCACTTCCTGTTTGAACAGACAGGCTTTTGTAAGCCATCTCAATCAGGCAGGTGGTGTTTAGTAATTAACTACCAGAAGTTAACCACCACACTGCTAGATTAAAGGCACATTACTGAACAGGGATAAGTCCCCTGTTACATACCTCCCCTGTTTGTGGGAAGCTCGGGCTTACCACGGCCAAAGCCCATCCTTCCACTCTCATTCGAGATCTTTCTGTGACTTGAATGAGAGTGGATGGAGGAAGAGAACCCTCTGTCCCGCTGGGATTGGAGCCCTTTCTCCAGTTTATTTTTGTCTGCTCCCGAAGGTGCTTGAGATCAGCACTCCTCAGTCGCTCGAGGAGGACTATTTCCACGTAAAGTCTTCTTATTGCTTGCGCGGTCTTGAGATTTCTGTTGCGTCGGACACTCCTCTTTTTGTAGACAAAGTGTATGTCAACAGTTGTAGAGCAGTTAGGACTAGCCCTTGGAGTTTTCTGCTCTTGAAGCAGTCTTTCTGCAGCTTCTCCACACCACGGAGTCACCAGTTCAGCTTCTTCAGCTAAGGATTCTGCACTCCTACCTCTGTTTGTTGCCTGTTGGGCAGCTGTAGGTTTGGCTAGTGCTTTCTTTGGTGGCTCAAACTTCGTATTTTTGTTTTGAAGTTGCGTGGAATCCCCAACTCTCACTGTACCCTTGTCCTCACGGGCATTAGTTACTGTGAGATACTGGTGCTTGGGCAGTGCCAATACCTTTTTCCGTATTGGAGGAATCTGTATCAGAGTCTCCTTCATATTCTGGAGCTCTGTAATTTCTGTCGTCAAGGTTGCCGCTGCGTCTGTTTTCTCCTTGGTGTACTGACTCAAGGGAATGGAACAGTCTCTCTGTCTCTCCAGCTCTTGCTCCAGTTTCTGAGCCTTCTCACGCTCCCTCTCATACAGAGTCACCTGATATCAAAGCTCCGCCTCCAATGATGCTCTGAAGACCTGCAGCGTGGCCTTTAGCTCCTCATACTGCTCTGTGGGGACGTACTGGGTATTCAGACGTTCCTGCAGCGCTTGTACCTCTTTAGCAGCCTGCAGCTTTTCTTCATGCAGCGTTTGCTGCTTCTCCTCAGCATACTGGAGGTGTGTACGCAGACCTTGCAGTTGGTTCTGCAGTCGGTGTTCTGCTTCAAACATTTCCTCTTTCAAAAGTTTATTTATTTCTTTAAGAGCCTGCAGCTCTTCATTCTTTCCCTTGACGTACTGCTGCGGCCAAGTTTATTCGAGCATTTGCCCGTTCTTGGCCGCAGCAGTAGCCTGGCGCGCGCCCGAGAGTGACGGGCGCGCGCCGAAGCAGCGGAAGAGCACCCTCCGATCGGGGCGCTCTCCCTACCGCTGCCGGGTCCGCCGGGTCCCCCGGAACCCCCTGCCGCCGTCCCTCGGGGAGCCCTGGACGCGCGTGCAGGGGGCGCACGCTCCCGAAGAAGCGTGACCGCGCACTAGCAAGCCGGGAAATCTCCCGGCTTGCGGATCTGGCCGCAGTGCGATAAACTGTGTCGCCACTGTATTCTGTCAACTCAGAATTTTCTTTTTTTAATCTTAAATTTTCTCTTTTTTCAGCCTCTGTACTATTCAGGGCTTCCTTGCAGTCCACCTTCCATTTTTGCACATCTGCTTGGAGGCGGGCTGTCTCCTGGCGTGAGACTTCCATCTCCAGGTTTAAGTTCTGAAGCTCCTTCTGAGAGACTTTGAGATCTAAGTTAAGATGTAGGATAGTTTTCCTTGAAATGTCCAGCTCCTCAGTGAGACTGTGTAGTTCCTTTCTGGAAACTTCCAGGTCTGTGCGGCAGCTGTTGGTCTCATGATGTGAGGCATCAAGTGCTCTGCGGAGTGTCTGAACCTCTTTCTGAGATACGTCCACTTCTATCCGGACACTGTTGATCTCCTGTTGTGAGGCATTCAGCTCTATGCGAAGAGTGTGAACCTCTTGCTGGAAGACTGTCATCTGCTTCAGTGCCTCCTCATACTGCCGCTTTAGCGTAGCCACTATTTTATCAGATTGGCTCTGCTTTTCATCCATGGCGGAAATAGTAGCCTTTGCAGTATCTAGCTCAGTCTTGAGATCGTCCAATTCTGTCCTGGCTAAAGAGTAAATTGTGAGCACATCTTCTTGTAGCCTCATGTTATTTTTCAGTAGCTCCGCGTAACCATCTTTCTTTTGATTCAATTGTTCACGGAGTTAATCACAGTCACGCCTGGCAATTTTCAGGGCGTCTTCAGGGCTGGTTAAGGGATCGTCACTCACTGGTTCCGGCTCCGCTTCCCTGGGATGACTGGTTGAGGGTTCCTCACTGTTGGCACCGGACAGACACTTCTTTGGGGTACACGACTTCTGCCTTGGGCCCTCTGGATATTCAGTTATACGTGGGACGAATTCTCCATTTTCTCTAGCCTGCAGGGCATCTCGTCCCCCTTTTTCTCCACAGGATCTGCGGACGTGTCTGTTACTTCCACGGTAAGTGAAGAACCGCTTTTCTTTTTCTTCCTTTTTGATTTGGATGACACCGTCCCTTCAGGGATACTGAGGTCTCCATCTTCATTTGAAGTTTTAGCAGCGTCACTGGATCCACCCGGCTTTTCTTGCAACTGTAATAGCTGACGGAAATATTCGGTGATCCACTGCTCCCGCTCTGTCTCCTACTGATCATATTCGTCATCAAAGGGAGCGATCTTTTCTGTTCGTGCCGAGTTCAGGCACCCCCACCATTCTTGGGGTGTTTTGTGGGTGTGACTCAGTACGGGTTCCCCGTAAGAGATGTCTTCCTCTTTATTGGACTGGAAGGGCCACTCTTCAGTGGGGTAGGGTTCATTACAGGAACGCTGCATCTTGTCCTCCATTTTTAGGCTATCAGGTGTCATTTTCTTCCTGACCTCAGGAGGCGCTATTGCAGCTGTTGCCACTATTTGCTAGAACCCCCAATTGTGATAGTCCTACAGATGGGCATATTTTGCTTGTAGAGGTCATGGCTCTCACAGGCATCTCTGTAGATTTTTCTTTCTTGGGTAATTTTTTTTTTTTCAATATCAGCAGTACTGTGCATGCATTTTCTCTTATCAGGTATACAAGATTGTGCAGTTGCTAGGTAAAAAAAAAAGTCTATTTGCTATACACCATTTATTTGCTAGGTGAATTCCTCCACTTCAGCAACAGAATTTGGTTTTCTGCCTGAGTTCAGTAATTTTCAGTCTCATCTTTGGGTATTATGGCATTCACACTTCACACTTTGGGTGTCTGTTTTGCTCCCAAGATAATAGGCATACTTTTTTACTTGCAGAAAAAAAAAACATTCTTTGCAGTGGACTCAACACTCAGCAATTGGCTTTGAAAAAACTTTTTCTTTATAGGGCAATTTTACACTCAGCATTTGTTTGCTAAAAATACCCCTGCTTCAGCACAGTCTTTGTATCAATTTTCACACCTTTCTGCATATACTCCATTCACAGCTGGTAGCCCTATGCGGTGTGGCAACCTTTATTTGCAAAATCAGTACCACTCGTGGGTCACCATCTGTTTTCACTGCTTCAGCGAAACTTTTGAAAATAAGAAAAACCTATCCCTTTTTAAGGGCTGACTCACTTCTTGAACCCTGACTATGGCTAGAAGGCAACATCCCTATTTCAATGACCGTATTACACTTTGTGATAGGTAATTAAAGGTTTACCTGCTTCAACAGTCTCTTTGGATTGGGGAAAAGAGTCCATCTGTGGTTTTGTAAGTTTCAGTGGTGTGTGTCCCTTTAAATCTGATCTCTGCTGCATGAGGGTTTTTTTTTTCCAAGTTGTTTAGACTGTTTGTAGGCAAAAAAGCATAACAAAAAATTTCACATAAAAACTCCGGTCCTTTTTAACTACAAGGACACCTCTTGTCCCACTTCTGACGACCATATGTGGACGGACGTTTACAGAGGTACACACTTGGAGTCGTTTATAATGTGAAATTATAATAAGGCTTTATTGTGCCTTTTCCTTTTCATCAGGAAATTCATCCAAACAATGGGGGGAACAAAGCTTTTAATCACTTGGGAGTAATTCTAGTGAAACACTATGCAATAATTCACATCTCCCTTAATCAAGCAGTTCTCGCAGCCCCAAAACATATAGCATAAATAAGCAGATATAAGCAGTCTCTTAATAATGAAAGTCTCATCTGTTTATCAGCTGTAGAGTAAGCTTCTCTGCTCTCCTGGAACCGCACTGAGCGTGCACAGAAAATCAGCATCCAGGTTTAGAAGTCTTATTTGGGCCTTGTGTCTTGAAAGCAGCTCTGCTAACTTTGGCAGAGCTCAAAACAAGTGTCTCCAAGTTCAGCTCAGGTGTCAGCTAAAGAGTTCTCACTTCCTGTTTGAACAGACAGGCTTTTGTAAGCCATCTCAATCAGGCAGGTAGTGTTTAGTAATTGACTACCAGAAGTTAACCACCACACTGCTAGATTAAAGGCACATTACTGAACAGGGATAAGTCCCCTGTTACAGTGACCCACATCACCACCTCCCCCCCACCTTGTGACCCACATCCCCACCTCGTGACCCACATCACCACCTCCCCACCACCTCGTGATCCACATCCCCACCCCCCCACCTCGTGATTCACATCCCCACCTCATGATCCACATCCCAACCTCCCCCCACATCCCCACCTCGTGATCCACATCCCAACCTCCCCCCACATCCCCACCTCGTGATCCACATCCCCACCTCATGATCCACATCCCAACCTACCCCCACATCCCCACCTCGTGATCCACATCACAACCTTCCCCCCCACCTCGTGACCCACATCATCACCCCCCCCACCTCGTGACCCACATCACCACCTCCCCCCACATCCCCACATCCCCACCTCGTGATCCACATCACAACCTTCCCCCCCACCCACCCACCTCGTGACCCACCTCACCACTTCCCCCCCCACCTCGTGACCCACATCCCCACCTCCCCCCACCTCGTGACCCACATCACAACCTCCCCCCACCTTGTGACCCACATCACAACTCCCCCCCCACCTCGTGATCCACATCACCAACTCCCCCCTGACCTTGTGATCCACATCCCCACCCCCCCCCACCTCGTGATCAACATCACAACCTCCCCCCACATACCCACCCCCCCCACCTCATGATCCACATCACAACCTCCCCCCACATCCCCACCTCGTGATCCACATAACGACCTACCCCCCACCTCGTGATCCACATCACCACCTCCCCCCCCACCTCGTGATCCACATCCCCACCCCCCCACCTCGTGATCCACATCAAAACCTCCCCCCACATCACCACCTCGTGATCCACATCACAACCTCCCCCCCACCTCGTGATCCACATCACAACCTCCCCCCTCACCTCGTTATCCACATCACAACCTCCCCCCCACCTCGTGATCCACATCACCACTCCCCCCCCGCCTCGTGACACAAACCACCACCTCCCCCCCACTTCGTGACCCACATCACCTCCCCCCCACGTCCCCCCCACCTCGTGACCCACATCACCACCTCCCCACCACCTCGTGATCCACATCCCCACCCCCCCACCTCGTGATTCACATCCCCCCACCTCGTGTTCCACATCCCAACCTCCACCCACATCCCCACCTCGTGATCCACATCCCAACCTCCCCCCACATCCCCACCTCGTGATCCACATCCCAACCTCCCCCCACATCCCCACCTCATGATCCACATCCCAACCTCCCCCCACATCCCCACCTCGTGATCCACATCACAACCTTCCCCCCCACCCACCCCCCCCACCTCGTGACCCACATCATCACCCCCCCCACCTCGTGACCCACATCACCACCTCCCCCCACATCCCCACCTCGTGATCCACATTACAACCTTCCCCCCCCCACCTCGTGACCCACATCACGACGACCTCCCCCCACATCCCCATATCCCCACCTCGTGATCCACATCACAACCTTCCCCAACCTCGTGACCCACATCATCACCCCCCCCATTTCGTGACCCACATCACGACCTCCCCCCACATCCCCACATCCCCACCTCGTGATCCACATCACCACCTCCCCCCCACCTCGTAATCCACATCACCACACCCCCCCCACCTCGTGATCAACATCACCACCTCCCCCCCACCTAATGACCAACATCACCACCTCCCCCCACCTCACCACCTCCCCCCGACCTCGTGACCCACATCACCACCTCCCCCCCACCTTGTGACCCACATCACCTCCCCCCCCCACATCGTGACCCAAATCACCTCCACCCCCCCACATCGTGATCCACATCACACCTCCCCCACCCACCTCGTGATCCACATCACCACCTCCCCCCCACCTCGTGACCCACATCACCACCTCCCCCCCACCTCGTGATCCACATCACCACCTCCCAAACCTCGTGATCCACATCACCACCTCCCCCCCACCTCGTGACTCACATCACCTCCCCCCCCACATCGTGATCCACATCACACCTCCCCCACCCACCTCGTGATCCACATCACCACCTCCCTCCCACCTTGTGACCCACATCACCACCTCCCCCCCACCTCGTGATCCACATCACCACCTCCCCGTGATCCACATCCTCAGCCCCCCACCTCGTGATTCACATCCCCCCACCTCGTGATCCACATCACCCCCACCTCGTGATCCAAATCCCAACCTCCCCCCGCATCCCCCCCTCGTGACCCACATCCCAACATCCCCCCACATCCCCACCTCGTGACCCACATCACCACCTCCCCCCACCTCGTGATCCACATCACAACCTCCCCCCCACCTCGTGACCCACATCACCACCTCCCCCCCACCTCGTGACCCACATCACCACCTCCCGCCCACCTCGTGACCCACATCACCACCTCTCCCCCACCTCGTGACCCACATCACCACCTCCCCCCCACCTCGTGACCCACATCACCACCTCCCCCCCACCTCGTGACCCACATCACCACCTCCCCCCCACCTCGTGACCCACATAACCACCTCCCCAACACCTCGTGACCCACATCACCACCTCCCCCCACCTCGTGACCCACATCACAACTCCCCCTCACCTCGTGATCCACATCACCAACTCCCCCCCACCTTGTGATCCACATCACCACCTCCCCCCCACCTCGTGATCAACATCACCACCTCCCCCCCACCTCGTGATCCACATCCCCACCCCCCCCACCTCGTGATCAACATCACAACCTCCCCCCACATCCCCACCCCCCCCTCCACCTCGTGATCCACATCACAACCTCCCCCCACATCCCCACCTGGTGATCCACATCACCACCTCCCCCCCACCTCGTGATCCACATCACCACCTCCCCCCCACCTCGTGATCCACATCCCCACCCCCCCACCTCGTGATCCACATCACAACCTCCCCCCACATCACCACCTCGTGATCCACATCACAACCTCCCCCCAACCTCATGATCCACTTCAGAACCTCCCCCCCACCTCGTGATCCACATCACCACTTCCCCCCCCGCCTCGTGACACAAACCACCACCTCCTCCCCACTTCGTGACCCACATCACCTCCCCCCCACCACATCGTTACCCACCTCACCTCCCCCCCCCACATCGTGATCCACATCACCACCTCCCCCCCACCTCGTGACCCACATCACCACCTCCCGCACCACCTCGTGATCCACATCACAACCTCCCCCCCACCTCGTGACCCACATCACCACCTCCCGCCCCACCTCGTGATCCACATCACAACCTCCCCCCCCACCTCGTGATCCACATCCCCCCCACCTCGTGATCCAAATCCCAACCTCCCCTCGCATGCCCCCCTCGTGACCCAAATCACCTCCACCCCCCCACATCGTGATCCACATCACACCTCCCCCACCCACCTCGTGATCCACATCACCACCTCCCCCCCACCTTGTGACCCACATCACCACCTCCCCCCCACCTCGTGATCCACATCACCACCTCCCCGTGATCCACATCCTCAGCCCCCCACCTCGTGATTCACATCCCCCCACCTCGTGATCCACATCACCCCCACCTCGTGATCCAAATCCCAACCTCCCCCCGCATCCCCCCCTCGTGACCCACATCCCAACCTCCCCCCACATCCCCACCTCGTGACCCACATCACCACCTCCCCCCACCTCGTGATCCACATCACCACCTGCCCCCCACCTCGTGACCCACATCACCACCTCCCCCCCACCTCGTGACCCACATCACCACCTCCCCCCCACCTCGTGACCCACATCACCACCTCCCCCCCACCTCGTGACCCACATCACCACCTCCCCCCCACCTCGTGACCCACATCACCACCTCCCCCCCACCTCTTGACCCACATCACCACCTCCCCCCCACCTCGTGACCCACATCACCACCTCCCCAACACCTCGTGACCCACATCACCACCTCCCCCCACCTCGTGACCCACATCACAACTCCCCCCCACCTCGTGATCCACATCACCAACTCCCCCCCGACCTTGTGATCCACATCACCACCTCCCCCCCACCTTGTGATCCAAATCACCACCTCCCCCCCACCTCGTGATCAACATCACCACCTCCCCCCCACCTCGTGATCCACATCCCCACCCCCCCCCCACCTCGTGATCAACATCACAACCTCCCCCCACATCCCCACCCCCCCCCACCTGGTGATCCACATCACAACCTCCCCCCACATCCCCACCTGGTGATCCACATCACCAACTCCCCCCCGACCTTGTGATCCACATCACCACCTCCCCCCCACCTTGTGATCCACATCACCACCTCCCCCCCACCTTGTGATCCACATCACCACCTCCCCCCCACCTCGTGATCAACATCACCACCTCCCCCCCACCTCGTGATCCACATCCCCACCCCCCCCCACCTCGTGATCAACATCACAACCTCCCCCCACATCCCCACCCCCCCCCCACCTGGTGATCCACATCACAACCTCCCCCCACATCCCCACCTCGTGATCCACATCCCCACCCCCCCACCTCGTGATCCAAATCACAACCTCCCCCCACATCACCACCTCGTGATCCACATCACAACCTCCCCCCCACCTCGTGATCCACATCACAACCTCCCCCCTCACCTCGTGATCCACATCACAACCTCCCCCCTCACCTCGTTATCCACATCACAACTCCCCCCCACCTCGTGATCCACATCACCAACTCCCCCTCGACCTTGTGATCCACATCACCACCTCCCCCCCACCTTGTGATCCACATCACCACCTCCCCCCCACCTCGTGATCAACATCACCACCTCCCCCCCACCTCGTGATCAACATCACCACCTCCCCCCCACCTCGTGATCCACATCCCCACCCCCCCCCCACCTCGTGATCAACATCACAACCTCCCCCCACATCCCCACCCCCCCCACCTGGTGATCCACATCACAACCTCCTCCCACATCCCCACCTGGTGATCCACATCACCACCTCCCCCCCCACCTCGTGATCCACATCACCACCTCTCCCCCACCTCGTGATCCACATCCCCACCCCCCCCACCTCGTGATCCACATCACAACCTCCCCCCACATCACCACCTCGTGATCCACATTACAACCTCCCCCCCACCTCGTGATCCACATCACAACCTCCCCCCTCACCTCGTGATCCACATCACAACCTCCCCCCTCACCTCGTTATCCACATCACAACCTCCCCCCCACCTCGTGATCCACATCACCACTTCCCCCCCGCCTCGTGACACAAACCACCACCTCCTCCACACTTCGTGACCCACATCACCTCCCCCCCACCACATCGTGACCCACCTCACCTCCCCCCCCCACATCGTGATTCACATCACCACCTCCCCCCCACCTCGTGACCCACATCACCACCTCCCGCCCCAGCTCGTGATCCACATCACAACCTCCCCCCCACCTCGTGACCCACATCACCACCTCCCGCCCCACCTCGTGATCCACATCACAACCTCCCCCCTCACCTCGTGACCCACATCACCACCTCCCCCCCACCTCGTGACCCACATCACCACCTCCCACCCCAGCTCGTGATCCACATCAAAACCTCCCCCCCACTTCGTGACCCACATCACCCCTCCCCCACATCGTGACCCACATCACCTCCACCCCCCCACATTGTGATCCACATCACACCTCCCCCACCCACCTCGTGACCCACATCACCACCTCCCCCCCACCTCGTGACCCACATCACCACCTCCCCCCCACCTCTTGATCCACATCACCACCTCCCGCCCCACCTCGTGATCCACATCACAACCCCCCCCCCCCACCTCGTGATCCACATCACAACCTCCCCCCCACCTCGTGATCCACATCCTCACCCCCCCACCTCGTGATTCACATCCCCCCACCTCGTGATCCACATCCCCCCACCTCGTGATCCAAATCCCAACCTCCCCCCGCATCCCCCCTCGTGATCCACATCACTAACTCCCCCCCGACCTTGTGATCCACATCACCACCTCCCCCCCACCTTGTGATCCACATCACCACCTCCCCCCCACCTCGTGATCAACATCACCACCTACCCTCCACCTCGTGATCCACATCCCCACCCCCCCACCTCGTGATCAACATCACAACCTCCCCCCACATCCCCACCCCCCCCCACATCGTGATCCACATCACAACCTCCCCCCACATCCCCACCTGGTGATCCACATCACCACCCCCCCACACCTCGTGATCCACATCACCACCTCCCCCCCACCTCGTGATCCACATCATCACCCCACCTCGTGATCCACATCACAACCTCCCCCCACATCACCACCTCGTGATCCACATCACAACCTCCCCCCCACCTCGTGATCCACATCACCACCTCCCCCCCACCTCGTGACCCACATCACCACCTCCCCCCCACCTTGTGACCCACATCACCTCCCCCCCCACATCGTGACCCAAATCACCTCCACCCCCCCACATCGTGATCCACATCACACCTCCCCCACCCACATCACCACCTCCCCCCCACCTCGTGACCCACATCACCACCTCCCCCCCACCTCGTGACCCACATCACCACCCCCCCCCACCTCGTGACCCACATCACCACCTCTCCCCCACCTCGTGACCCACATCACCACCTCCCCCCCACCTCGTGATCAACATCACCACCTCCCCCCCACCTCGTGATCCACATCCCCACCCCCACCCCTCACCTCGTGATTCACATCACAACCTCCCCTCTCACCCCGTGACCCACATCCCAACCCCCCACCTCGTGATCCACATCACCACCCCCCCACCACCTCTTGATCCACATAACAACCTCCCCCCACATCCCCACCTCGTAATCCACATCACAACCTCCCCCCCACCTCGTGACTCACATCACCTTCCCCCTCCCACATCGTGATCCACATCACACCTCCCCCACCCACCTCGTGATCCACATCACACCTCCCCCCCCCACCTCGTGATCAACATCACCACCTCCCCCCCACCTAATGACCAACATCACCACCTCCCCCCACCTCACCACCTCCCCCCGACCTCGTGACCCACATCACCACCTCCCCCCCACCTTGTGACCCACATCACCTCCCCCCCCCACATCGTGACCCAAATCACCTCCACCCCCCCACATCGTGATCCACATCACACCTCCCCCACCCACCTCGTGATCCACATCACCACCTCCCCCCCACCTCGTGACCCACATCACCACCTCCCCCCCACCTCGTGATCCACATCACCACCTCCCAAACCTCGTGATCCACATCACCACCTCCCCCCCACCTCGTGACTCACATCACCTCCCCCCCCACATCGTGATCCACATCACACCTCCCCCACCCACCTCGTGATCCACATCACCACCTCCCTCCCACCTTGTGACCCACATCACCACCTCCCCCCCACCTCGTGATCCACATCACCACCTCCCCGTGATCCACATCCTCAGCCCCCCACCTCGTGATTCACATCCCCCCACCTCGTGATCCACATCACCCCCACCTCGTGATCCAAATCCCAACCTCCCCCCGCATCCCCCCCTCGTGACCCACATCCCAACATCCCCCCACATCCCCACCTCGTGACCCACATCACCACCTCCCCCCACCTCGTGATCCACATCACAACCTCCCCCCCACCTCGTGACCCACATCACCACCTCCCCCCCACCTCGTGACCCACATCACCACCTCCCGCCCACCTCGTGACCCACATCACCACCTCTCCCCCACCTCGTGACCCACATCACCACCTCCCCCCCACCTCGTGACCCACATCACCACCTCCCCCCCACCTCGTGACCCACATCACCACCTCCCCCCCACCTCGTGACCCACATAACCACCTCCCCAACACCTCGTGACCCACATCACCACCTCCCCCCACCTCGTGACCCACATCACAACTCCCCCTCACCTCGTGATCCACATCACCAACTCCCCCCCACCTTGTGATCCACATCACCACCTCCCCCCCACCTCGTGATCAACATCACCACCTCCCCCCCACCTCGTGATCCACATCCCCACCCCCCCCACCTCGTGATCAACATCACAACCTCCCCCCACATCCCCACCCCCCCCTCCACCTCGTGATCCACATCACAACCTCCCCCCACATCCCCACCTGGTGATCCACATCACCACCTCCCCCCCACCTCGTGATCCACATCACCACCTCCCCCCCACCTCGTGATCCACATCCCCACCCCCCCACCTCGTGATCCACATCACAACCTCCCCCCACATCACCACCTCGTGATCCACATCACAACCTCCCCCCAACCTCATGATCCACTTCAGAACCTCCCCCCCACCTCGTGATCCACATCACCACTTCCCCCCCCGCCTCGTGACACAAACCACCACCTCCTCCCCACTTCGTGACCCACATCACCTCCCCCCCACCACATCGTTACCCACCTCACCTCCCCCCCCCACATCGTGATCCACATCACCACCTCCCCCCCACCTCGTGACCCACATCACCACCTCCCGCACCACCTCGTGATCCACATCACAACCTCCCCCCCACCTCGTGACCCACATCACCACCTCCCGCCCCACCTCGTGATCCACATCACAACCTCCCCCCCCACCTCGTGATCCACATCCCCCCCACCTCGTGATCCAAATCCAAACCTCCCCTCGCATGCCCCCCTCGTGACCCAAATCACCTCCACCCCCCCACCTCGTGATCCACATCACACCTCCCCCCCCACCTCGTGATCCACATCCCCCCCACCTCGTGATCCAAATCCCAACCTCCCCTCGCATGCCCCCCTCGTGACCCACATCACCACCTCCCCCCCACCTCGTGATCCACATCACCACCTCCCCGTGATCCACATCCTCAGCCCCCCACCTCGTGATTCACATCCCCCCACCTCGTGATCCACATCACCCCCACCTCGTGATCCAAATCCCAACCTCCCCCCGCATCCCCCCCTCGTGACCCACATCCCAACCTCCCCCCACATCCCCACCTCGTGACCCACATCACCACCTCCCCCCACCTCGTGATCCACATCACCACCTGCCCCCCACCTCGTGACCCACATCACCACCTCCCCCCCACCTCGTGACCCACATCACCACCTCCCCCCCACCTCGTGACCCACATCACCACCTCCCCCCCACCTCGTGACCCACATCACCACCTCCCCCCCACCTCGTGACCCACATCACCACCTCCCCCCCACCTCTTGACCCACATCACCACCTCCCCCCCACCTCGTGACCCACATCACCACCTCCCCAACACCTCGTGACCCACATCACCACCTCCCCCCACCTCGTGACCCACATCACAACTCCCCCCCACCTCGTGATCCACATCACCAACTCCCCCCCGACCTTGTGATCCACATCACCACCTCCCCCCCACCTTGTGATCCAAATCACCACCTCCCCCCCACCTCGTGATCAACATCACCACCTCCCCCCCACCTCGTGATCCACATCCCCACCCCCCCCCCACCTCGTGATCAACATCACAACCTCCCCCCACATCCCCACCCCCCCCCACCTGGTGATCCACATCACAACCTCCCCCCACATCCCCACCTGGTGATCCACATCACCAACTCCCCCCCGACCTTGTGATCCACATCACCACCTCCCCCCCACCTTGTGATCCACATCACCACCTCCCCCCCACCTTGTGATCCACATCACCACCTCCCCCCCACCTCGTGATCAACATCACCACCTCCCCCCCACCTCGTGATCCACATCCCCACCCCCCCCCACCTCGTGATCAACATCACAACCTCCCCCCACATCCCCACCCCCCCCCCACCTGGTGATCCACATCACAACCTCCCCCCACATCCCCACCTCGTGATCCACATCCCCACCCCCCCACCTCGTGATCCAAATCACAACCTCCCCCCACATCACCACCTCGTGATCCACATCACAACTCCCCCCCACCTCGTGATCCACATCACCAACTCCCCCTCGACCTTGTGATCCACATCACCACCTCCCCCCCACCTTGTGATCCACATCACCACCTCCCCCCCACCTCGTGATCAACATCACCACCTCCCCCCCACCTCGTGATCAACATCACCACCTCCCCCCCACCTCGTGATCCACATCCCCACCCCCCCCCCACCTCGTGATCAACATCACAACCTCCCCCCACATCCCCACCCCCCCCACCTGGTGATCCACATCACAACCTCCTCCCACATCCCCACCTGGTGATCCACATCACCACCTCCCCCCCCACCTCGTGATCCACATCACCACCTCTCCCCCACCTCGTGATCCACATCCCCACCCCCCCACCTCGTGATCCACATCACAACCTCCCCCCACATCACCACCTCGTGATCCACATTACAACCTCCCCCCCACCTCGTGATCCACATCACAACCTCCCCCCTCACCTCGTGATCCACATCACAACCTCCCCCCTCACCTCGTTATCCACATCACAACCTCCCCCCCACCTCGTGATCCACATCACCACTTCCCCCCCGCCTCGTGACACAAACCACCACCTCCTCCACACTTCGTGACCCACATCACCTCCCCCCCACCACATCGTGACCCACCTCACCTCCCCCCCCCACATCGTGATTCACATCACCACCTCCCCCCCACCTCGTGACCCACATCACCACCTCCCGCCCCAGCTCGTGATCCACATCACAACCTCCCCCCCACCTCGTGACCCACATCACCACCTCCCGCCCCACCTCGTGATCCACATCACAACCTCCCCCCTCACCTCGTGACCCACATCACCACCTCCCCCCCACCTCGTGACCCACATCACCACCTCCCACCCCAGCTCGTGATCCACATCAAAACCTCCCCCCCACTTCGTGACCCACATCACCCCTCCCCCACATCGTGACCCACATCACCTCCACCCCCCCACATTGTGATCCACATCACACCTCCCCCACCCACCTCGTGACCCACATCACCACCTCCCCCCCACCTCGTGACCCACATCACCACCTCCCCCTCACCTCTTGATCCACATCACCACCTCCCGCCCCACCTCGTGATCCACATCACAACCCCCCCCCCCCACCTCGTGATCCACATCACAACCTCCCCCCCACCTCGTGATCCACATCCTCACCCCCCCACCTCGTGATTCACATCCCCCCACCTCGTGATCCACATCCCCCCACCTCGTGATCCAAATCCCAACCTCCCCCCGCATCCCCCCTCGTGATCCACATCACTAACTCCCCCCCGACCTTGTGATCCACATCACCACCTCCCCCCCACCTTGTGATCCACATCACCACCTCCCCCCCACCTCGTGATCAACATCACCACCTACCCTCCACCTCGTGATCCACATCCCCACCCCCCCACCTCGTGATCAACATCACAACCTCCCCCCACATCCCCACCCCCCCCCACATCGTGATCCACATCACAACCTCCCCCCACATCCCCACCTGGTGATCCACATCACCACCCCCCCACACCTCGTGATCCACATCACCACCTCCCCCCCACCTCGTGATCCACATCATCACCCCACCTCGTGATCCACATCACAACCTCCCCCCACATCACCACCTCGTGATCCACATCACAACCTCCCCCCCACCTCGTGATCCACATCACCACCTCCCCCCCACCTCGTGACCCACATCACCACCTCCCCCCCACCTTGTGACCCACATCACCTCCCCCCCCACATCGTGACCCAAATCACCTCCACCCCCCCACATCGTGATCCACATCACACCTCCCCCACCCACATCACCACCTCCCCCCCACCTCGTGACCCACATCACCACCTCCCCCCCACCTCGTGACCCACATCACCACCCCCCCCCACCTCGTGACCCACATCACCACCTCTCCCCCACCTCGTGACCCACATCACCACCTCCCCCCCACCTCGTGATCAACATCACCACCTCCCCCCCACCTCGTGATCCACATCCCCACCCCCACCCCTCACCTCGTGATTCACATCACAACCTCCCCTCTCACCCCGTGACCCACATCCCAACCCCCCACCTCGTGATCCACATCACCACCCCCCCACCACCTCTTGATCCACATAACAACCTCCCCCCACATCCCCACCTCGTAATCCACATCACAACCTCCCCCCCACCTCGTGACTCACATCACCTTCCCCCTCCCACATCGTGATCCACATCACACCTCCCCCACCCACCTCGTGATCCACATCACACCTCCCCCACCCACCTCGTGATCCACATCACAACCTCCCCCCTCACCTCGTGATCCACATCACAACCTCCCCCCTCACCTCGTGATCCACATCACCACCTCCCCCCACATCACCACCTCCCACCCACCTCGTGATCAACATCACCACCTCCCCCCCACCTCGTGATCCACATCCCCACCCCCACCCCTCACCTCGTGATTCACATCACAACCTCCCCTCTCACCCCGTGACCCACATCCCAACCCCCCACCTCGTGATCGACATCACCACCCCCCCACCACCTCTTGATCCACATAACAACCTCCCCCCACATCCCCACCTCGTAATCCACATCACAACCTCCCCCCCACCTCGTGACTCACATCACCTTCCCCCTCCCACATCGTGATCCACATCACACCTCCCCCACCCACCTCGTGATCCACATCACACCTCCCCCACCCACCTCGTGATCCACATCACAACCTCCCCCCTCACCTCGTGATCCACATCACAACCTCCCCCCTCACCTCGTGATCCACATCACCACCTCCCCCCACATCACCACCTCCCACCCACTTCGTGATCCACATCACAACCTCCCCCCTCACCTCGTGATCCACATACCAACTTCCCCTCACCTCGTGATCCACATACCAACTTCCCCCCACCTCGTGATCCACATCACCGCCTCACCCCCCACCTTGTGATCCACATTCCCACCTCCTCCCCCACCTCGTGATCCACATCACAATCTCCCCCCCGCCTCGTGACACAAACCACCACCTCCCCCCCACCTCGTGACCCACATAACCTCCCCCCCCCCCACATCGTGATCCACATCACACCTCCCCCACCCACCTCGTGATCCACATCAGCACCTCCCCCCCACCTTGTGACCCACATCACCACGTCCCCCCCACCTCGTGACCCACATCACCACCTCCCCCCCACCTCGTGATCCACATCACAACCTCCCCCCCCTCACCTCGTGATCCACATCACAACGTCCCCCCACCTCGTGATACACATCACAACCTCCCCCATCACCTCCCCCCCACCTCGTGAACCATATCACCACCTCCCCCCCACCTCGTGACCCACATCACCACCTCCCCCCCACATCACCACCTCCCCCCCACATCACCACCCCCCCCACCTAATGACCAACATCACCACCTCCCCCCCACCTCGTGACCCACATCACCACCTCCCCCCCACCTTGTGACCCACATCACCTCCCCCCCCACATCGTGACCCAAATCACCTCCAACCCCCCACATCGTGATCCACATCACACCTCCCCCACCCACCTCGTGATCCACATCACCACCTCCCCCCCACCTCGTGACCCACATCACCACCTCCCCCCCACCTCGTGATCCACATCACCACCTCCCAAACCTCGTGATCCACATCACCACCTCCCCCCCACCTCGTGACTCACATCACCTCCCCCCCCACATCGTGACCCAAATCACCTCCACCCCCCCACATCTTGATCCACATCACACCTCCCCCACCCACCTCGTGATCCACATCACCACCTCCCCCCCACCTTGTGACCCACATTACCACCTCCCCCCCACCTCGTGATCCACATCACCACCTCCCCGTGATCCACATTCTCAGCCCCCCACCTCGTGATTCACATCCCCCCACCTCGTGATCCACATCACCCCCACCTCGTGATCCAAATCCCAACCTCCCCCCGCATCCCCCCCTCGTGACCCACATCCCAACCTCCCCCCACATCCCCACCTCGTGATCCACATCCCAACCTCCCCCCACATCCCCACCTCATGATCCACATCCCAACCTCCCCCCACATCCCCACCTCGTGATCCACATCACAACCTTCCCCCCCACCTCGTGACCCACATCATCACCCCCCCCACCTCGTGACCCACATCACCACCTCCCCCCACATCCCCACATCCCCACCTCGTGATCCACATCACAACCTTAAACCTCGTGACCCACCTCACCACTTCCCCCCCCACCTCGTGACCCACATCCCCACCTCCACCCCACCTCGTGACCCACATCACCACCTCCCCTCCACCTCGTGACCCACATCACCACCTCCCCCCCACCTCGTGATCCACATCACAACCTCCCCCCCACCTCGTGATCCACATCACAACCTCCCCCCCACCTCGTGACCCACATCACCTCCACCCCCCCACATCGTGATCCACATAACACCTCCCCCACCCACCTCGTGATCCACATCACCACCTCCCTCCCACCTCGTGACCCACACCACCACCTCCCATCCACCTCGTGATCCACATCACCACTTCCCCCCTGCCTCGTGACACAAACCACCACCTCCCCCCACTTTGTGACCCACATCACCCCCCCACATCACCTCCACCCCCCCACATCGTGATCCACATCACACCTCCCCCACCCACCTCGTGACCCACATCACCACCTCCCCCCCACCTCGTGACCCACATCACCACCTCCCCCCCACCTCTTGATTCACATCACCACCTCCCGCCCCACCTCGTGATCCACATCACAACCTCCCCCCCACCTCGTGATCCACATCACAACCTCCCCCCCATCGTGACCCACACCCCAACCTCCCCCCACATCCCCACCTCGTGACCCACATCACCACCTCCCCCCCACCTCGTGATCCACATCACCACCTGCCCCCCACCTCGTGACCCACATCACCACCTCCCCCCCACCTCGTGACCCACATCACCACCTCCCCCCCACCTCGTGACCCACATCACCACCTCCCCAACACCTCGTGACCCACATCACCACCTCCCCCCACCTCGTGACCTACATCACAACTCCCCCCCACCTCGTGATCCACATCACCAACTCCCCCCCACCTCGTGACCCACATCACCACCTCCCCCCTACCTCGTGACCCACATCACCACCTCCCCCCCACCTCGTGACCCACATCACCACCTCCCCCCCACCTCGTGACCCACATCACCACCTCCCCCTTACATCGTGACCTACATCACCACCTCCCCCCCACCTCGTGACCCACATCACCACCTCCCCCCACCTCATGACCCACATCACCACCTCCCCCCCACCTCGTGACCCACATCACCACCTCCCCCCTACCTCGTGACCCACATCACCACCTCCCCCCCCACCTCGTGACCCACATCACCACCTCCCCCCCACCTCGTGATCAACATCACAACCTCCCCCCACCTCGTGATCCACATCACCACCCCCCCCACCTCGTGATCCACATCACAACCTCCCCACACATCCCCACGTCGTGATCCACATCACAACCTCCCCCCCATCCCCACCCCCCCCACCTCGTGATCCACATCACAACCTCCCCACACATCCCCACATCACCACCTCGTGATCCACATCACAACCTCCCCCCCACCTCGTGATCCACATCACAACCTCCCCCCTCACCTCGTGATCCACATCACAACCTCCCCCCACCTCGTGATCCACATCAAAACCTCCCCCCCACCTTGTGACCCCCATCACCTCCCCCCCCACATCGTGACCCACATCTCCTCAACCCCCCACATCTAAAATCCACATCACACCTCCCCCACCCACCTCGTGATCCACATCACCCCTCCCCCACCCACCTCGTGATCCACATCCTCACCCCCCCACCTCGTGATTCACAGCCCCCCACCTCGTGATCCACATCCCCTCCACCTCGTGATCCAAATCCCAACCTCCCCTCGCATCCCCCCCTCGTGACCCACATCCCAACCTCCCCCCACATCCCCACCTCGTGATCCACATCACAACCTCAATACCCCCACCCCACTACCTCGTTACCCACATCACCCCACCCCCCACCTCGTGACCCACATCACCACTTCCCACCCACCTTGTGACCCACATCACCACGTCCCCCCCCACCTCGTGACCCACATCCCCACCTCCTCCCCACCTCGTGACCCACATCCCCACCCCCCCACCTCGTGATTCACATCCCTCCCACCTCGTGATCCACATCCCAACCTCCCCCACATCCCCACCTCGTGACCCACATCACCACTTCCCACCCACCTTGTGACCCACATCACCACGTCCCCCCCCACCTCGTGACCCACATCACCACCTCCCCACCACCTCGTAATCCACATCCCCACCCCCCCACCTCATGATTCACATCCCTCCGACCTCGTGATCCACATCCCAACCTCCCCCACATCCCCACCTCATGATCCACATCCCAACCTCCCCCCACATCCCCACCTCGTGATCCACATCACAACCTTCCCCCGCCACCCACCCCCCCACCTCGTGACCCACATCATCACCCCCCCACCTCGTGACCCACATCACCACGTCCCCCCCACCTCGTGACCCACATCACCACCTCCCCACCTCGTGATTCACATCCCTCTCACCTCGTGATCCACATCCCAACCTCCCCCACATCCCCACCTCATGATCCACATCCCAACCTCCCCCCACATCCCCACCTCATGACCCACATCACCACCCCCCCACCTCGTGACCCACATCACCACCTCCCCCCACCTCGTAACCCACATCACCACCTCCCCCCCACCTCGTGACCCACATCACCACCTCCCCCCCACCTCGTGACCCACATCACCACCTCCCCAACACCTCGTGACCCACATCACCACCTCCCCCCACCTCTTGACCCACATCACCACCTCCCCCCACCTCGTGACCCACATCACCACCTCCCCCCACCTCGTGACCCACCCCACCACCTCCCCCCCACCTCGTGACCTACATCACCACCTCCCCCCCACCTTGTGACCCACATCACCACCTCCCCCCTCACCTCGTGATCCACATCACAACCTCCCCCCACATCCCCACCCCCCCCACCTCGTGATCCACATCACAACCTCCTCCCACATCCCCGTCCCCCCACCTCGTGATACACATCACAACCTCCCCCCACATCCCCACCTCGTGATCCACATCCCAACCTCCCCCCACATCCCCACCTCGTGATCCACATCCCAACCGTCCCCCACATCCCCACCTCATGATCCATATCCCAACCTCCCCCCAATACCCCACCTCGTGATCCACATCACAACCTTACCCCCCACCCACCCCCCCCACCTCGTGACCCACATCACCACCCCCCACCTCGTCACCACCTCCCCCCACCTCGTGACCCACAGCACCACCTCCCCCCACCTCGTGACCCACATCACCACCTCCCCCCCACCTCGTGATCCACATCACCACCTCCCCCCCACCTCGTGACCCACATCACCACCTCCCCCCCACCTCGTGACCCACATCACCAGCTTCCCCCCCCACCTAGTGACCCACATCACCACCTCCCCCCCCACCTCGTGACCCACATCACCACCTCCCCCCCACCTCGTGACCCACATCACCAGCTCCCCCCACCTCATGACCCAAATCACCACCCCCCCACCTCGTGACCCACATCACCACCCCCCCCCCACCTCGTGACCCACATCACCACCTCCCCCCCACCTCGTGACCCACATCACCACCTCCCCCCCACCTCGTGACCTACATCACCACCTCCCCCCCACCTCACCACCTCCCCCCCACCTCGTGACCCACATCACCACCTCCCCCCCCACCTCGTGACCCACATCACCACCTCCCCCCCACCTCGTGACCCACATCACCACCTCCCCCCCATCTCGTGACCAACATCACCACCTCCCCTCCACCTCGTGACCCACATCACCACCTCCCCTCCACCTCGTGACCCACATCACCACCTCCCCCCCACCTCGTGATCCACATCACACCCTCCCCCCCACCTCGTGATCCACATCACAACCTCCCCCCCACCTCGTGACCCACATCACCTCCCCCCCCACATCGTGACCCACATCACCTCCACCCCCCCACATCGTGATCCACATAACACCTCCCCCACCCACCTCGTGATCCACATCACCACCTCCCTCCCACCTCGTGACCCACACCACCACCTCCCCCCCACCTCGTGATCCACATCACCACCTCCCGCCCCACCTCGTGATCCACATCACCACCTCCCGCCCCACCTCGTGATCCACATAACAACCTCCCCCCCACCTCGTGATCCACATCCTCACCCCCCCACCTCGTGATTCCCATCCCCCCACCTCGTGATCCACATCCCCCCCCACCTCGTGATCCAAACCCCAACCTCCCCCCGCATCCCCCCCTCGTGACCCATATCCCAACCTACCCCCAATACCCCACCTCGTGATCCACATCACCATCTCCCCCCCCACCTCGTGACCCACCTCACCACCTCCCCCCTACCTCGTGATCCACATGACCAACTCCCCCCCACCTCGTGACCCACATCACCACCCCCCCACCTCGTCACCCACATCACCATCTCCCCCCACCTCGTAACCCACATCACCACCTCCCCCCACCTCGTGACCCACATCACCACCTCCCCCCCACCTCACCACCTCCCCCCCCCACCTCGTGACCCACATCACCAGCTTCCCCCCCACCTAGTGACCCACATCACCACCTCCCCCCCCACCTCGTGATCCACATAACACCTCCCCCACCCACCTCGTGATCCACATCACCACCTCCCTCCCACCTCGTGACCCACACCACCACCTCCCCCCCACCTCGTGACCCACACCACCACCTCCCCCCCACCTCGTGACCCACATCACCACCTCCCCCCCCACATCGTGACCCACATCACCACCTCCCCCCCCACCTCGTGACCCACATCACCACCTCCCCCCCACCTCGTGACCCACATCACCACCTCCCCCCCACCTCGTGACCCACATCACCACCTCCCCCCCACCTCGTGACCCACATCACCACCTCCCCCCCACCTCGTGACCCACATCACCACCCCCCCCCACCTCGTGACCCACATCACCCTCCCCCCCACCTCGTGACCCGCATCACCACCTCTCCCCAACCTCATGAACCACATCACCACATCCCCCCCACCTCGTGATCCACATCACCACATCCCCCCCACCTCGTGATCCACATCACCACCTCCCCCACACCTCATAATCCACATCCCCACCCCCCCCACCTCGTGATCCACATCACAACCTCCCCCCACCCCCCCCACCCCCCCACCTCGTGATCCACATCACAACCTCCCCCCACATCCACACACCCCCACCTCGTGATCCCCATCACAACCTCCCCCCCACCTCGTGATCCACATCACAACCTCCCCCCAACCTCATGATCCACTTCAGAACCTCCCCCCCACCTCGTGATCCACATCACCACTTCCCCCCCGCCTCGTGACACAAACCACCACCTCCTCCCCACTTCGTGACCCACCTCACCTCCCCCCCCACATCGTGATCCACATCACCACCTCCCCCCCACCTCGTGACCCACATCACCACCTTCCACCCCACCTCGTGATCCACATCACAACCTCCCCCCCACCTCGTGACCCACATCACCATTTCCGCCCCACCTCGTGATCCCCATCACAACCTCCCCCCCCACCTCGTGATCCACATCCCCCCCACCTCGTGATCCAAATCCCAACCTCCCCTCGCATGCCCCCCTCGTGACCCACATCCCAACCTCCCCCCACATCCCCACCTCGTGATCCACATCACAACCTTAATACCCCCACCCACCCCACCACCTCGTTACCCACATCACCCCCCCCCACCTCGTAACTCTTATCACTCCCTCCCCCCCACCTCGTGATCCACATCACCACCTCCCCCCCATCTCGTGATCCACATCACAACTCCCCCCCCACCTCGTGATCCACATCACCAACTCCCCCCCCACCTCGTGATCCACATCACCACCTGCCCCCACATCACCACCTCCCCCCTCACCTCGTGATCCACATACCAACTTCCCCTCACCTCGTGACCCACATCACCACCTCCCCCCCACCTCGTGACCCACATCACCACCTCCCCCCCACCTCGTGACCCACATCACCACCTCCCCCCCACCTCGTGACCCACATCACCACTTCCCCCCCCACCTCGTGACTCACATCACCACCTCCCCCCCACCTCGTGACCCACATCACCACCTCCCCCCCCCACCTCGTGACCCACATCACCACCCCCCCCCCACCTCGTGACCCACATCACCACCTCTCCCCCACCTCGTGACCCACATCACCACCTCCCCCCTACCTCGTGATCAACATCACCACCTCCCCCCCACCTCGTGATCCACATCCCCACCCCCACCCCTCACCTCGAGATTCACATCACAACCTCCCCTCTCACCCCGTGACCCACATCACAACCCCCCACCTCGTGATCCACATCACCACCCCCCCACCTCGTAATCCACATCACAACCTCCCCCCCACCTCGTGACTCACATCACCTTCCCCCTCCCACATCGTGATCCACATCACACCTCCCCCACCCACCTCGTGATCCACATCACACCTCCCCCACCCACCTCGTGATCCACATCACAACCTCCCCTCTCACCTCGTGATCCACATCACAACCTCTCCCCTCACCTCGTGACCCACATCACCACCTCCCACCCACTTCGTGATCCACATCACAACCTCCTCCCAAACCTCGTGATCCACATACCAACTTCCCCTCACCTCGTGATCCACATACCAACTTCCCCCCACCTCGTGATCCACATCACCGCCTCACCCCCCACCTTGTGATCCACATTCCCACCTCCTCCCCCACCTCGTGATCCACATCACAATCTCCCCCCCCACCTCGTGACCAACATCACCACCTCCCACCCCCGTCTCGTAACACAAACCACCACCTCCCCCCCACCTCGTGACCCACATCACCTCCCCCCCCACATCGTTATCCACATCACACCTCCCCCACCCACCTCGTGATCCACATCAGCACCTCCCCCCCACCTTGTGACCCACATCACCACGTCCCCCCCACCTCGTGACCCACATCACCACCTCCCCCCACCTCGTGACCCACATCACCACCTCCCCCCCCACCTCGTGACCCACATCACCACCTCCCCCCCACCTCTTGACCCACATCACCACCTCCCCTCCACCTCGTGACCCACATCACCACCTCCCCCCCACCTCGTGATCCACATCACAACCTCCCCCCCACCTCGTGTTCCACATCACAACCTCCCCCCCACCTGGTGACCCACATCACCTCCCCCCCCACATCGTGACCCACATCACCTCCACCCCCCCACATCGTGATCCACATAACACCTCCCCCACCCACCTGGTGATCCACATCACCACCTCCCTCCCACCTCGTGACCCACACCACCACCTCCCCCCCCCACCTCGTAATCAACATCACCACCTCCCGCCCCACCTCGTGATCCACATCACCACCTCCCGCCCCACCTCGTGATCCACATCACAACCTCCCCCCCCACCTCGTGATCCACATCCTCACCCCCCCCACCTCGTGATTCCCATCCCCTCCACCTCGTGATCCACATCCCCCCCCACCTCGTGATCCAAACCCCAACCTCCCCCCGCATCCCCCCCTCGTGACCCATATCCCAACCTCCCCCCAATACCCCACCTCGTGATCCACATCACAACCTTACCCCCCCCACCCCCCCCCCCCCCACCTCGTGACCCACATCACCACCCCCCCACCTCGTCACCCACATCACCACCTCCCCCCACCTCGTGACCCACATCACCACCTCCCCCCCACCTCACCACCTCACCACCTCCCCCCCCACCTCGTGACCCACATCACCAGCTTCCCCCCCACCTAGTGACCCACATCACCACCTCCCCCCCCACCTCGTGATCCACATAACACCTCCCCCACCCACCTCGTGATCCCCATCACCACCTCCCTCCCACCTCGTGACCCACACCACCACCTCCCCCCCACCTCGTGACCCACATCACCACCTCCCCCCAACCTCGTGACCCACATCACCACCTCCCCCCCCACCTCGTGACCCACATCACCACCTCCCCCCCTACCTCGTGACCCACATCACCACCTCCCCCCCACCTCGTGACCCACATCACCACCACCCCCCCCACCTCTTGACCCACATCACCACCTCCCCCCCACCTCGTGACCCACATCACCACCTCCCCCCCACCTCGTGACCCACATCACCACCTCCCCCCCACCGCGTGACCCACATCACCACCTCCCCCCCACCTCGTGACCCACATCACCACCCCCCCCCCCACCTCGTGACCCACATCACCCTCCCCCCCACCTCGTGACCCGCATCACCACCTCTCCCCCACCTTGTGATCCACATCACCACATCCCCCCCACCTCGTGATCAACATCACCACATCCCCCCCACCTCGTGATCCACATCACCACCTCCCCCCCACCTCGTAATCCACATACCCACCCCCCCACCTCGTGATCCACATCACAACCTCCCCCCACCCCCCCACCTCGTGATCCACATCACAACCTTCCCCCACATCCACACACCCCCACCTCGTGATCCACATCACAACCTCCCCCCCACCTCGTGATCCACATCACAACCTCCCCCCAACCTCATGATCCACTTCAGAACCTCCTCCCCACCTCGTGATCCACATCACCACTTCCCCCCCACCTCGTGACACAAACCACCACCTCCTCCCCACTTCGTGACCCACATCACCTCCCCCCCACCACATCGTGACCCACCTCACCTCCCCCCCACATCGTGATCCACATCACCACCTCCCCCCCACCTCGTGACCCACATCACCACCTCCCCCCCACCTCGTGATCCACATCACAACCTCCCCCCCCTCACCTCGTGATCCACATCACAACGTCCCCCCACCTCGTGAACCATATCACCACCTCCCCCCCACCTCGTGACCCACATCACCACCTCCCCCCCACATCACCACCTCCCCCCCACCTAATGACCAACATCACCACCTCCCCCCACCTCACCACCTCCCCCCCACCTCGTGACCCACATCACCTCCCCCCCCACATCGTGACCCAAATCACCTCCAGCCCCCCACATCGTGATCCACATCACACCTCCCCCACCCACCTCGTGATCCACATCACCACCTCCTCCCCACCTCGTGACCCACATCACCACCTCCCCCCCACCTCGTGATCCACATCACCACCTCCCAAACCTCGTGATCCACATCACCACCTCCCCCCCACCTCGTGACCCACATCACCTCCCCCCCCACATCGTGACCCAAATCACCTCCACCCCCCCACATCGTGATCCACATCACACCTCCCCCACCCACCTCGTGATCCACATCACCACCTCCCCCCCACCTCGTGACCCACATCACCACCTCCCCCCCACCTCGTGATCCACATCACCACCTCCCCGTGATCCACATCCTCAGCCCCCAACCTCGTGATTCACATCCCCCCACCTCGTGATCCACATCACCCCCACCTCGTGATCCAAATCCCAACCTACCCCCGCATCCCCCCGTGACCCACATCCCAACCTCCCCCCACATCCCCACCTCGTGACCCACATAACCACCTCCCCCCACCTTGTGATCCACATCACCACCTGCCCCCCACCTCGTGACCCACATCACCACCTCCCCCCCACCTCGTGACCCACATCACCACCTCCCCCCCACCTCGTGACCCACATCACCACCTCCGCCCCACCTCGTGACCTACATCACCACCTCCCCAACACCTCGTGACCCACATCACAACCTCCCCCCACCTCGTGACCCACATCACCACCTCCCCCCACCTCGTGACCCACATCACCACCTCCCCCCCACCTCGTGACCCACATCACCACCTCCCCCCACCTCGTGACCCACATCACCAGCTTCCCCCCCCCACCTAGTGACCCACATCACCACCTCCCCCCCACCTCGTGACCCACATCACCACCTCCCCCCCACCTCTTGACCCACATCACCACCTCCCCCCCCACCTCGTGACCCACATCACCACCTCCCCCCCACCTCGTGACCCACATCACCACCTCCCCCCCCACCTCGTGACCCACATCACCACCTCCCCCCCACCTCGTGACCAACATCACCACCTCCCCTCCACCTCGTGACCCACATCACCACCTCCCCCCCACCTCGTGATCCACATCACAACCTCCCCCCCACCTCGTGTTCCACATCACAACCTCCCCCCCCACCTGGTGACCCACATCACCTCCCCCCCCACATCGTGACCCACATCACCTCCACCCCCCCACATCGTGATCCACATAACACCTCCCCCACCCACCTGGTGATCCACATCACCACCTCCCTCCCACCTCGTGACCCACACCACCACCTCCCCCCCCCACCTCGTGATCAACATCACCACCTCCCGCCCCACCTCGTGATCCACATCACCACCTCCCGCCCCACCTCGTGATCCACATCACAACCTCCCCCCCACCTCGTGATCCACATCCTCACCCCCCCCCCCACCTCGTGATTCCCATCCCCCCCACCTCGTGATCCACATCCCCCCCCACCTCGTGATCCAAACCCCAACCTCCCCCCGCATCCCCCCCTCGTGACCCATATCCCAACCTCCCCCCAATACCCCACCTCGTGATCCACATCACAACCTTACCCCCCCACCCCCCCCCCCCACCTCGTGACCCACATCACCACCCCCCCACCTCGTCACCCACATCACCACCTCCCCCCACCTCATGACCCACATCACCACCTCCCCCCCACCTCACCACCTCCCCCCCACCTCACCACCTCCCCCCCCACCTCGTGACCCACATCACCAGCTTCCCCCCCACCTAGTGACCCACATCACCACCTCCCCCCCCACCTCGTGATCCACATAACACCTCCCCCACCCACCTCGTGATCCCCATCACCACCTCCCTCCCACCTCGTGACCCACACCACCACCTCCCCCCCACCTCGTGACCCACATCACCACCTCCCCCCAACCTCGTGACCCACATCACCACCTCCCCCCCACCTCGTGACCCACATCACCACCTCCCCCCCCACCTCGTGACCCACATCACCACCTCCCCCCCACCTCGTGACCCACATCACCACCTCCCCCCCCACCTCGTGACCCACATCACCACCTCCCCCCCACCTCGTGACCAACATCACCACCTCCCCTCCACCTCGTGACCCACATCACCACCTCCCCCCCACCTCGTGATCCACATCACAACCTCCCCCCCACCTCGTGTTCCACATCACAACCTCCCCCCCCACCTGGTGACCCACATCACCTCCCCCCCCACATCGTGACCCACATCACCTCCACCCCCCCACATCGTGATCCACATAACACCTCCCCCACCCACCTAGTGATCCACATCACCACCTCCCTCCCACCTCGTGACCCACACCACCACCTCCCCCCCCCACCTCGTGATCAACATCACCACCTCCCGCCCCACCTCGTGATCCACATCACCACCTCCCGCCCCACCTCGTGATCCACATCACAACCTCCCCCCCACCTCGTGATCCACATCCTCACCCCCCCCCCACCTCGTGATTCCCATCCCCCCCACCTCGTGATCCACATCCCCCCCCACCTCGTGATCCAAACCCCAACCTCCCCCCGCATCCCCCCCTCGTGACCCATATCCCAACCTCCCCCCAATACCCCACCTCGTGATCCACATCACAACCTTACCCCCCCACCCCCCCCCCCACCTCGTGACCCACATCACCACCCCCCCACCTCGTCACCCACATCACCACCTCCCCCCACCTCATGACCCACATCACCACCTCCCCCCCACCTCACCACCTCCCCCCCACCTCACCACCTCCCCCCCCACCTCGTGACCCACATCACCAGCTTCCCCCCCACCTAGTGACCCACATCACCACCTCCCCCCCCACCTCGTGATCCACATAACACCTCCCCCACCCACCTCGTGATCCCCATCACCACCTCCCTCCCACCTCGTGACCCACACCACCACCTCCCCCCCACCTCGTGACCCACATCACCACCTCCCCCCAACCTCGTGACCCACATCACCACCTCCCCCCCCACCTCGTGACACACATCACCACCTCCCCCCCTACCTCGTGACCCACATCACCACCTCCCCCCCACCTCGTGACCCACATCACCACCTCCCTCCCACCTCGTGACCCACATCACCACCTCCCCCCCACCGTGTGACCCACATCACCACCTCCCCCCCACCGTGTGACCCACATCACCACCCCCCCCCCCACCTCGTGACCCACATCACCCTCCCCCCCACCTCGTGACCCACATCACCCTCCCCCCCACCTCGTGACCCGCATCACCACCTCTCCCCCACCTCGTGATCCACATCACCACATCCCCCCCACCTCGTGATCAACATCACCACATCCCCCCCACCTCGTGATCCACATCACCACCTCCCCCCCACCTCGTAATCCACATCCCCACCCCCCCACCTCGTGATCCACATCACAACCTCCCCCCACCTCGTGACCCACATCACCACCTCCCCCCCACCTCGTGACCCACATCACCACCTCCGCCCCACCTCGTGACCTACATCACCACCTCCCCAACACCTCGTGACCCACATCACCACCTCCCCCCACCTCGTGACCCACATCACCACCTCCCCCCCACCTCGTGACCCACATCACCACCTCCCCCCACCTCGTGACCCACATCACCAGCTTCCCCCCCCCACCTAGTGACCCACATCACCACCTCCCCCCCACCTCGTGACCCACATCACCACCTCCCCCCCACCTCTTGACCCACATCACCACCTCCCCCCCCACCTCGTGACCCACATCACCACCTCCCCCCCACCTCGTGACCCACATCACCACCTCCCCCCCCACCTCGTGACCCACATCACCACCTCCCCCCCACCTCGTGACCAACATCACCACCTCCCCTCCACCTCGTGACCCACATCACCACCTCCCCCCCACCTCGTGATCCACATCACAACCTCCCCCCCACCTCGTGTTCCACATCACAACCTCCCCCCCCACCTGGTGACCCACATCACCTCCCCCCCCACATCGTGACCCACATCACCTCCACCCCCCCACATCGTGATCCACATAACACCTCCCCCACCCACCTGGTGATCCACATCACCACCTCCCTCCCACCTCGTGACCCACACCACCACCTCCCCCCCCCACCTCGTGATCAACATCACCACCTCCCGCCCCACCTCGTGATCCACATCACCACCTCCCGCCCCACCTCGTGATCCACATCACAACCTCCCCCCCACCTCGTGATCCACATCCTCACCCCCCCCCCACCTCGTGATTCCCATCCCCCCCACCTCGTGATCCACATCCCCCCCCACCTCGTGATCCAAACCCCAACCTCCCCCCGCATCCCCCCCTCGTGACCCATATCCCAACCTCCCCCCAATACCCCACCTCGTGATCCACATCACAACCTTACCCCCCCACCCCCCCCCCCCACCTCGTGACCCACATCACCACCCCCCCACCTCGTCACCCACATCACCACCTCCCCCCACCTCATGACCCACATCACCACCTCCCCCCCACCTCACCACCTCCCCCCCACCTCACCACCTCCCCCCCCACCTCGTGACCCACATCACCAGCTTCCCCCCCACCTAGTGACCCACATCACCACCTCCCCCCCCACCTCGTGATCCACATAACACCTCCCCCACCCACCTCGTGATCCCCATCACCACCTCCCTCCCACCTCGTGACCCACACCACCACCTCCCCCCCACCTCGTGACCCACATCACCACCTCCCCCCAACCTCGTGACCCACATCACCACCTCCCCCCCCACCTCGTGACCCACATCACCACCTCCCCCCCTACCTCGTGACCCACATCACCACCTCCCCCCCACCTCGTGACCCACATCACCACCTCCCTCCCACCTCGTGACCCACATCACCACCTCCCCCCCACCGTGTGACCCACATCACCACCTCCCCCCCACCGTGTGACCCACATCACCACCCCCCCCCCACCTCGTGACCCACATCACCCTCCCCCCCACCTCGTGACCCACATCACCCTCCCCCCCACCTCGTGACCCGCATCACCACCTCTCCCCCACCTCGTGATCCACATCACCACATCCCCCCCACCTCGTGATCAACATCACCACATCCCCCCCACCTCGTGATCCACATCACCACCTCCCCCCCACCTCGTAATCCACATCCCCACCCCCCCACCTCGTGATCCACATCACAACCTCCCCCCACCCCCCCACCTCGTGATCCACATCACAACCTTCCCCCACATCCACACACCCCCACCTCGTGATCCACATCACAACCTCCCCCCCACCTCGTGATCCACATCACAACCTCCCCCCAACCTCATGATCCACTTCAGAACCTCCTCCCCACCTCGTGATCCACATCACCACTTCCCCCCCGCCTCGTGACACAAACCACCACCTCCTCCCCACTTCGTGACCCACATCACCTCCCCCCCACCACATCGTGACCCACCTCACCTCCCCCCCCACATCGTGATCCACATCACCACCTCCCCCCCACCTCGTGACCCACATCACCACCTCCCCCCCACCTCGTGATCCACATCACAACCTCCCCCCCCTCACCTCGTGATCCACATCACAACGTCCCCCCACCTCGTGAACCATATCACCACCTCCCCCCCACCTCGTGACCCACATCACCACCTCCCCCCCACATCACCACCTCCCCCCCACCTAATGACCAACATCACCTCCTCCCCACTTCGTGACCCACATCACCTCCCCCCCACCACATCGTGACCCACCTCACCTCCCCCCCCACATCGTGATCCACATCACCACCTCCCCCCCACCTCGTGACCCACATCACCACCTCCCCCCCACCTCGTGATCAACATCACCACCTCCCGCCCCACCTCGTGATCCACATCACCACCTCCCGCCCCACCTCGTGATCCACATCACAACCTCCCCCCCACCTCGTGATCCACATCCTCACCCCCCCCCCCACCTCGTGATTCCCATCCCCCCCACCTCGTGATCCACATCCCCCCCCACCTCGTGATCCAAACCCCAACCTCCCCCCGCATCCCCCCCTCGTGACCCATATCCCAACCTCCCCCCAATACCCCACCTCGTGATCCACATCACAACCTTACCCCCCCCCACCCCCCCCCCACCTCGTGACCCACATCACCACCCCCCCCACCTCGTCACCCACATCACCACCTCCCCCCACCTCGTGACCCACATCACCACCTCCCCCCCACCTCACCACCTCCCCCCCACCTCACCACCTCCCCCCCCACCTCGTGACCCACATCACCAGCTTCCCCCCCACCTAGTGACCCACCTCACCTCCCCCCCCACATCGTGATCCACATCACCACCTCCCCCCCACCTCGTGACCCACATCACCACCTCCCCCCCACCTCGTGATCCACATCACAACCTCCCCCCCCTCACCTCATGATCCACATCACAACGTCCCCCCACCTCGTGACCCACATCACCACCTCCCCCCCCACCTCGTGACCCACATCACCACCTCCCCCCCTACCTCGTGACCCACATCACCACCTCCCCCCCACCTCGTGACCCACATCACCACCACCCCCCCCACCTCGTGACCCACATCACCACCACCCCCCCCACCTCGTGACCCACATCACCACCTCCCCCCCACCTCGTGACCCACATCAACACCTCCCCCCCACCTCGTGACCCACATCACCACCTCCCCCCCACCGTGTGACCCACATCACCACCTCCCCCCCACCTCGTGACCCACATCACCACCCCCCCCCACCTCGTGACCCACATCACCCTCCCCCCCACCTCGTGACCCGCATCACCACCTCTCCCCCACCTCGTGATCCACATCACCACATCCCCCCCACCTCGTGATCAACATCACCACATCCCCCCCACCTCGTGATCCACATCACCACCTCCCCCCCACCTCGTAATCCACATCCCCACCTCCCCACCTCGTGATCCACATCACAACCTCCCCCCACCCCCCCACCTCGTGATCCACATCACAACCTTCCCCCACATCCACACACCCCCACCTCGTGATCCACATCACAACCTCCCCCCCACCTCGTGATCCACATCACAACCTCCCCCCAACCTCATGATCCACTTCAGAACCTCCTCCCCACCTCGTGATCCACATCACCACTTCCCCCCCGCCTCGTGACACAAACCACCACCTCCTCCCCACTTCGTGACCCACATCACCTCCCCCCCACCACATCGTGACCCACCTCACCTCCCCCCCCACATCGTGATCCACATCACCACCTCCCCCCCACCTCGTGACCCACATCACCACCTCCCCCCCACCTCGTGATCCACATCACAACCTCCCCCCCCTCACCTCGTGATCCACATCACAACGTCCCCCCACCTCGTGAACCATATCACCACCTCCCCCCCACCTCGTGACCCACATCACCACCTCCCCCCCACATCACCACCTCCCCCCCACCTAATGACCAACATCACCTCCTCCCCACTTCGTGACCCACATCACCTCCCCCCCACCACATCGTGACCCACCTCACCTCCCCCCCCACATCGTGATCCACATCACCACCTCCCCCCCACCTCGTGACCCACATCACCACCTCCCCCCCACCTCGTGATCAACATCACCACCTCCCGCCCCACCTCGTGATCCACATCACCACCTCCCGCCCCACCTCGTGATCCACATCACAACCTCCCCCCCACCTCGTGATCCACATCCTCACCCCCCCCCCACCTCGTGATTCCCATCCCCCCCACCTCGTGATCCACATCCCCCCCCACCTCGTGATCCAAACCCCAACCTCCCCCCGCATCCCCCCCTCGTGACCCATATCCCAACCTCCCCCCAATACCCCACCTCGTGATCCACATCACAACCTTACCCCCCCCACCCCCCCCCCACCTCGTGACCCACATCACCACCCCCCCACCTCGTCACCCACATCACCACCTCCCCCCACCTCGTGACCCACATCACCACCTCCCCCCCACCTCACCACCTCCCCCCCACCTCACCACCTCCCCCCCCACCTCGTGACCCACATCACCAGCTTCCCCCCCACCTAGTGACCCACATCACCACCTCCCCCCCCACCTCGTGATCCACATAACACCTCCCCCACCCACCTCGTGATCCCCATCACCACCTCCCTCCCACCTCGTGACCCACACCACCACCTCCCCCCCACCTCGTGACCCACATCACCACCTCCCCCCAACCTCGTGACCCACATCACCACCTCCCCCCCCACCTCGTGACCCACATCACCACCTCCCCCCCTACCTCGTGACCCACATCACCACCTCCCCCCCACCTCGTGACCCACATCACCACCACCCCCCCCACCTCGTGACCCACATCACCACCTCCCCCCCACCTCGTGACCCACATCACCACCTCCCTCCCACCTCGTGACCCACATCACCACCTCCCCCCCACCGTGTGACCCACATCACCACCTCCCCCCCACCGTGTGACCCACATCACCACCCCCCCCCCCACCTCGTGACCCACATCACCCTCCCCCCCACCTCGTGACCCGCATCACCACCTCTCCCCCACCTCGTGATCCACATCACCACATCCCCCCCACCTCGTGATCAACATCACCACATCCCCCCCACCTCGTGATCCACATCACCACCTCCCCCCCACCTCGTAATCCACATCCCCACCCCCCCACCTCGTGATCCACATCACAACCTCCCCCCACCCCCCCACCTCGTGATCCACATCACAACCTTCCCCCACATCCACACACCCCCACCTCGTGATCCACATCACAACCTTCCCCCCACCTCGTGATCCACATCACAACCTCCCCCCAACCTCATGATCCACTTCAGAACCTCCTCCCCACCTCGTGATCCACATCACCACTTCCCCCCCGCCTCGTGACACAAACCACCACCTCCTCCCCACTTCGTGACCCACATCACCTCCCCCCCACCACATCGTGACCCACCTCACCTCCCCCCCCACATCGTGATCCACATCACCACCTCCCCCCCACCTCGTGACCCACATCACCACCTCCCCCCCACCTCGTGATCCACATCACAACCTCCCCCCCCTCACCTCGTGATCCACATCACAACGTCCCCCCACCTCGTGAACCATATCACCACCTCCCCCCCACCTCGTGACCCACATCACCACCTCCCCCCCACATCACCACCTCCCCCCCACCTAATGACCAACATCACCTCCTCCCCACTTCGTGACCCACATCACCTCCCCCCCACCACATCGTGACCCACCTCCCCTCCCCCCCCACATCGTGATCCACATCACCACCTCCCCCCCACCTCGTGACCCACATCACCACCTCCCCCCCACCTCGTGATCAACATCACCACCTCCCGCCCCACCTCGTGATCCACATCACCACCTCCCGCCCCACCTCGTGATCCACATCACAACCTCCCCCCCACCTCGTGATCCACATCCTCACCCCCCCCACCTCGTGATTCCCATCCCCCCCACCTCGTGATCCACATCCCCCCCCACCTCGTGATCCAAACCCCAACCTCCCCCCGCATCCCCCCCTCGTGACCCATATCCCAACCTCCCCCCAATACCCCACCTCGTGATCCACATCACAACCTTACCCCCCCCCACCCCCCCCACCTCGTGACCCACATCACCACCCCCCCACCTCGTCACCCACATCACCACCTCCCCCCACCTCGTGACCCACATCACCACCTCCCCCCCACCTCACCACCTCCCCCCCACCTCACCACCTCCCCCCCCACCTCGTGACCCACATCACCAGCTTCCCCCCCACCTAGTGACCCACATCACCACCTCCCCCCCCACCTCGTGATCCACATAACACCTCCCCCACCCACCTCGTGATCCCCATCACCACCTCCCTCCCACCTCGTGACCCACACCACCACCTCCCCCCCACCTCGTGACCCACATCACCACCTCCCCCCAACCTCGTGACCCACATCACCACCTCCCCCCCCACCTCGTGACCCACATCACCACCTCCCCCCCTACCTCGTGACCCACATCACCACCTCCCCCCCACCTCGTGACCCACATCACCACCACCCCCCCCACCTCGTGACCCACATCACCACCTCCCCCCCACCTCGTGACCCACATCACCACCTCCCCCCCACCTCGTGACCCACATCACCACCTCCCCCCCACCGTGTGACCCACATCACCACCTCCCCCCCACCTCGTGACCCACATCACCACCCCCCCCACCTCGTGACCCACATCACCCTCCCCCCCACCTCGTGACCCGCATCACCACCTCTCCCCCACCTCGTGATCCACATCACCACATCCCCCCCACCTCGTGATCAACATCACCACATCCCCCCCACCTCGTGATCCACATCACCACCTCCCCCCCACCTCGTAATCCACATCCCCACCCCCCCACCTCGTGATCCACATCACAACCTCCCCCCACCCCCCCACCTCGTGATCCACATCACAACCTTCCCCCACATCCACACACCCCCACCTCGTGATCCACATCACAACCTCCCCCCCACCTCGTGATCCACATCACAACCTCCCCCCAACCTCATGATCCACTTCAGAACCTCCTCCCCACCTCGTGATCCACATCACCACTTCCCCCCCGCCTCGTGACACAAACCACCACCTCCTCCCCACTTCGTGACCCACATCACCTCCCCCCCACCACATCGTGACCCACCTCACCTCCCCCCCCACATCGTGATCCACATCACCACCTCCCCCCCACCTCGTGACCCACATCACCACCTCCCCCCACCTCGTGATCCACATCACAACCTCCCCCCCCTCACCTCGTGATCCACATCACAACGTCCCCCCACCTCGTGAACCATATCACCACCTCCCCCCCACCTCGTGACCCACATCACCACCTCCCCCCCACATCACCACCTCCCCCCCACCTAATGACCAACATCACCTCCTCCCCACTTCGTGACCCACATCACCTCCCCCCCACCACATCGTGACCCACCTCACCTCCCCCCCCACATCGTGATCCACATCACCACCTCCCCCCCACCTCGTGACCCACATCACCACCTCCCCCCCACCTCGTGATCAACATCACCACCTCCCGCCCCACCTCGTGATCCACATCACCACCTCCCGCCCCACCTCGTGATCCACATCACAACCTCCCCCCCACCTCGTGATCCACATCCTCACCCCCCCCCCACCTCGTGAATCCCATCCCCCCCACCTCGTGATCCACATCCCCCCCCACCTCGTGATCCAAACCCCAACCTCCCCCCGCATCCCCCCCTCGTGACCCATATCCCAACCTCCCCCCAATACCCCACCTCGTGATCCACATCACAACCTTACCCCCCCCCACCCCCCCCCACCTCGTGACCCACATCACCACCCCCCCACCTCGTCACCCACATCACCACCTCCCCCCACCTCGTGACCCACATCACCACCTCCCCCCCACCTCACCACCTCCCCCCCACCTCACCACCTCCCCCCCCACCTCGTGACCCACATCACCAGCTTCCCCCCCACCTAGTGACCCACATCACCACCTCCCCCCCCACCTCGTGATCCACATAACACCTCCCCCACCCACCTCGTGATCCCCATCACCACCTCCCTCCCACCTCGTGACCCACACCACCACCTCCCCCCCACCTCGTGACCCACATCACCACCTCCCCCCAACCTCGTGACCCACATCACCACCTCCCCCCCCACCTCGTGACCCACATCACCACCTCCCCCCCTACCTCGTGACCCACATCACCACCTCCCCCCCACCTCGTGACCCACATCACCACCACCCCCCCCCACCTCGTGACCCACATCACCACCTCCCCCCCACCTCGTGACCCACATCACCACCTCCCCCCCACCTCGTGACCCACATCACCACCTCCCCCCCACCGTGTGACCCACATCACCACCTCCCCCCCACCTCGTGACCCACATCACCACCCCCCCCCACCTCGTGACCCACATCACCCTCCCCCCCACCTCGTGACCCGCATCACCACCTCTCCCCCACCTCGTGATCCACATCACCACATCCCCCCCACCTCGTGATCAACATCACCACATCCCCCCCCCCCCACCTGCGTGATCCTCATCACCACCTCCCCCCCACCTGCGTAATCCACATCCCCACCCCCCCACCTCGTGATCCACATCACATCCTCCCCCCACCCCCCCCACCTCGTGATCCACATCACAACCTTCCCCCACATCCACACACCCCCACCTCGTGATCCACTCACAAACCTCCCCCCCACCTCGTGATCCACATCACTACCTCCCCCAACCTCATGATCCACTGCAGAACCGCCTCCCCACCTCGTGTCCACATGCACCACTTCCCCCCCGCCTCGTGACACAAACCACCACCTCCTCCCCACTTCGTGACCCACATCACCTCCCCCCCACCACATCGTGACCCACCTCACCTCCCCCCCACAGCGTGATCCACTTCACCACCTCCCCCCCACCTCGTGACCCACATGCACCACCTCCCCCCCACCTCGTGATCCACATCACAACCTCCCCCCCCTCACCTCGTGATCCTCATCACAACGTCCCCCCACCTCGTGAACCATATCACCACCTCCCCCCCACCTCGTGACCATCACCACCTCCCCCCCCACATCCACCTCCCCCCCTCCTAATGTCCTACATCACCTCCTCCCCCCACCTCACCACCTCCCCCCCCACCTCGTGACCCACATCACCTCCCCCCCCACATCGTGACCCATATCACCTCCAGCCCCCCACATCGGGATCCACATCACACCTCCCCCACCCACCTCGTGAGCCTCATCACCACCTCCCCCCACCTCGTGACCCACATCACCACCTCCCCCCCACCTCGTGATCCACATCACCTCCGTCCCAAACCTCGGGATCCACATCACCACCGCCCCCCCACCTCGTGACCCACATCACCTCCCCCCCACATCGGGACCCAAATCACCTCTACCCCCCCATCGTGAGTCCACATCACTCCGCCCCCACCCTCGGGATCCACTCACCACCTCCCCCCACCTCGTGACCCACATCACCACCTCCCCCCCACCTCGTGATCCACATCACCACCTCCCGTGAGCCACAGTCCTCTCCCCCCACCTCGTGATTCACATCCCCCCTCCTCGTGATCACATCACCCCCACCTCGTGATCCAAATCCCAACCTACCCCCGCAGCCCCCCGGACCCACATCCCAACCTCCCCCCACATCCCCACCTCGTGACCCACATAACCACCTCCCCCCACCTTGTGAGCCACATCACCACCTGCCCCCCACCTCGTGACCCACATCACCACCTCCCCCCCACCTCGTGACCCACATCACCACCTCCCCCCCACCTCGTGACCCACATCACCACCTCCGCCCCACCTCGTGACCTACATCACCACCTCCCCAACACCTCGTGACCCTCATCACAACCTCCCCCCACCTCGTGACCCACAGTCACCACCTCTCCCCCCACCTCGTGACCCACATCACCACCTCCCCCCCACCTCGTGACTCCACATCACCACCTCCCCCCACCTCGTGACCCACATCACCAGCGTCCCCCCCCCACCTAGTGACCCACATCACCACCTTCCCCCCCACCTCGTGACCCACATCACCACCTCCCCCCACCGCATGACCCAAATGACCACCCCCCCCCACCTCGTGACCACATCACCACCTCCCCCCCCACCTCGTGACCCACATCACCACCTCCCCCCCACCTCTTGACCCACATCACCACCTGCCCCCCCCACCTCGTGACCCACATCACCACCTCCCCCCCACCTCGTGACCCACATCACCACCGTCCCCCCCACCTCGTGACCCACATCACCAACTCCCCCCACCTCGTGACCTACTTCACCACCTCCCCAACACCTCGTGACCCACATCACAACCTCCCCCCACCTCGTGACCCACATCACCACCTCCCCCCACCTCGTGACCCACATCACCACCTCCCCCCCACCTCGTGACCCACATCACCACCTCCCCCCACCTCGTGACCCACATCACCACGTCTCCCCCCCACCTAGTGACCCACATCACACCTCCCCCCCACCTCGTGACCCACATCACCAGCCTCCCCCCCACCTCGTGACCAACATCACCACCTCCCCTCCACCTCGTGACCCACATCACCACCTCCCCCCCACCTCGTGATCCACATCACAACCTCCCCCCCACCTCGTGTCCACATCACAACCTCCCCCCCCACCTGTGACCCACATCACCTCCCCCCCCACATCGTGACCCACATCACCTCCACCCCCCCACATCGTGATCCACATAACACCTCCCCCACCCACCTGTGATCCACATCACCACCTCCCTCCCACCTCGTGACCCACACCACCACGCTCCCCCCCCCACCTCGTGATCAACATCACCACCTCCCGCCCCACCTCGTGATCCACATCACCACCTCCCGCCCCACCTCGTGATCCACATCACAACCTGCCCCCCCACCTCGTGATCCACATCCTCACCCCCCCCCCACCTCGTGATTCCCATCCCCCCCACCTCGTGATCCACATCCCCCCCCACCTCGTGATCCAAACCCCAACCTCCCCCCCCATCCCCCCCTCGTGACCCATATCCCAACCTCCCCCCAGATACCCCACCTCGTGATCCACATCACTACCTTACCCCCCCCCCGCCCCCCCCCCCACCTCGTGACCCACATCACCACCCCCCCACCTCGTCACCCACATCACCACCTCCCCCCACCTCAGTGACCCACATCACCACCTCCCCCCCACCTCACCACCTCCCCCCCACCTCACCACCTCCCCCACCACCTCGTGACCCACATCACCAGCTTCCCCCCCACCTAGTGACCCACTTCACCACCTCCCCCCCCACCTCGTGATCCACATAACACCTCCCCCACCCACCTCGTGATCCCCATCACCACCTCCCTCCCACCTCGTGACCCACACCACCACCTCCCCCCCACCTCGTGACCCACATCACCACCTCCCCCCAACCTCGTGACCCACATCACCACCTCCCCCCCCACCTCGTGACCCACATCACCACCTCCCCCCCTACCTCGTGACCCACATCACCACCTCCCCCCCACCTCGTGACCCACATCACCACCACCCCCCCCACCTCGTGACCCACATCACCACCTCCCCCCCACCTCGTGACCCACATCACCACCTCCCTCCCACCTCGTGACCCACATCACCACCTCCCCCCCACCGTGTGACCCACATCACCACCTCCCCCCCACCGTGTGACCCACATCACCACCCCCCCCCCACCTCGTGACCCACATCACCCTCCCCCCCACCTCGTGACCCACATCACCCTCCCCCCCACCTCGTGACCCGCATCACCACCTCTCCCCACCTCGTGATCCACATCACCACATCCCCCCCACCTCGTGATCAACATCACCACATCCCCCCCACCTCGTGATCCACATCACCACCTCCCCCCCACCTCGTAATCCACATCCCCACCCCCCCACCTCGTGATCCACATCACAACCTCCCCCCACCCCCCCACCTCGTGATCCACATCACAACCTTCCCCCACATCCACACACCCCCACCTCGTGATCCACATCACAACCTCCCCCCCACCTCGTGATCCACATCACAACCTCCCCCCAACCTCATGATCCACTTCAGAACCTCCTCCCCACCTCGTGATCCACATCACCACTTCCCCCCCGCCTCGTGACACAAACCACCACCTCCTCCCCACTTCGTGACCCACATCACCTCCCCCCCACCACATCGTGACCCACCTCACCTCCCCCCCCACATCGTGATCCACATCACCACCTCCCCCCCACCTCGTGACCCACATCACCACCTCCCCCCCACCTCGTGATCCACATCACAACCTCCCCCCCCTCACCTCGTGATCCACATCACAACGTCCCCCCACCTCGTGAACCATATCACCACCTCCCCCCCACCTCGTGACCCACATCACCACCTCCCCCCCACATCACCACCTCCCCCCCACCTAATGACCAACATCACCTCCTCCCCACTTCGTGACCCACATCACCTCCCCCCCACCACATCGTGACCCACCTCACCTCCCCCCCCACATCGTGATCCACATCACCACCTCCCCCCCACCTCGTGACCCACATCACCACCTCCCCCCCACCTCGTGATCAACATCACCACCTCCCGCCCCACCTCGTGATCCACATCACCACCTCCCGCCCCACCTCGTGATCCACATCACAACCTCCCCCCCACCTCGTGATCCACATCCTCACCCCCCCCCCCACCTCGTGATTCCCATCCCCCCCACCTCGTGATCCACATCCCCCCCCACCTCGTGATCCAAACCCCAACCTCCCCCCGCATCCCCCCCTCGTGACCCATATCCCAACCTCCCCCCAATACCCCACCTCGTGATCCACATCACAACCTTACCCCCCCCCACCCCCCCCCCACCTCGTGACCCACATCACCACCCCCCCACCTCGTCACCCACATCACCACCTCCCCCCACCTCGTGACCCACATCACCACCTCCCCCCCACCTCACCACCTCCCCCCCACCTCACCACCTCCCCCCCCACCTCGTGACCCACATCACCAGCTTCCCCCCCACCTAGTGACCCACCTCACCTCCCCCCCCACATCGTGATCCCCATCACCACCTCCCTCCCACCTCGTGACCCACACCACCACCTCCCCCCCACCTCGTGACCCACATCACCACCTCCCCCCAACCTCGTGACCCACATCACCACCTCCCCCCCCACCTCGTGACCCACATCACCACCTCCCCCCCTACCTCGTGACCCACATCACCACCTCCCCCCCACCTCGTGACCCACATCACCACCACCCCCCCCCACCTCGTGACCCACATCACCACCTCCCCCCCACCTCGTGACCCACATCACCACCTCCCTCCCACCTCGTGACCCACATCACCACCTCCCCCCCACCGTGTGACCCACATCACCACCTCCCCCCCACCGTGTGACCCACATCACCACCCCCCCCCCACCTCGTGACCCACATCACCCTCCCCCCCACCTCGTGACCCGCATCACCACCTCTCCCCCACCTCGTGATCCACATCACCACATCCCCCCCACCTCGTGATCAACATCACCACATCCCCCCCACCTCGTGATCCACATCACCACCTCCCCCCCACCTCGTAATCCACATCCCCACCCCCCCACCTCGTGATCCACATCACAACCTCCGCCCACCCCCCCACCTCGTGATCCACATCACAACCTTCCCCCACATCCACACACCCCCACCTCGTGATCCACATCACAACCTCCCCCCCACCTCGTGATCCACATCACAACCTCCCCCCAACCTCATGATCCACTTCAGAACCTCCTCCCCACCTCGTGATCCACATCACCACTTCCCCCCCGCCTCGTGACACAAACCACCACCTCCTCCCCACTTCGTGACCCACATCACCTCCCCCCCACCACATCGTGACCCACCTCACCTCCCCCCCCACATCGTGATCCACATCACCACCTCCCCCCCACCTCGTGACCCACATCACCACCTCCCCCCCACCTCGTGATCCACATCACAACCTCCCCCCCCTCACCTCGTGATCCACATCACAACGTCCCCCCACCTCGTGAACCATATCACCACCTCCCCCCCACCTCGTGACCCACATCACCACCTCCCCCCCACATCACCACCTCCCCCCCACCTAATGACCAACATCACCTCCTCCCCACTTCGTGACCCACATCACCTCCCCCCCACCACATCGTGACCCACCTCCCCTCCCCCCCCACATCGTGATCCACATCACCACCTCCCCCCCACCTCGTGACCCACATCACCACCTCCCCCCCACCTCGTGATCAACATCACCACCTCCCGCCCCACCTCGTGATCCACATCACCACCTCCCGCCCCACCTCGTGATCCACATCACAACCTCCCCCCCACCTCGTGATCCACATCCTCACCCCCCCCCACCTCGTGATTCCCATCCCCCCCACCTCATGATCCACATCCCCCCCCACCTCGTGATCCAAACCCCAACCTCCCCCCGCATCCCCCCCTCGTGACCCATATCCCAACCTCCCCCCAATACCCCACCTCGTGATCCACATCACAACCTTACCCCCCCCCACCCCCCCCCCACCTCGTGACCCACATCACCACCCCCCCACCTCGTCACCCACATCACCACCTCCCCCCACCTCGTGACCCACATCACCACCTCCCCCCCACCTCACCACCTCCCCCCCACCTCACCACCTCCCCCCCCACCTCGTGACCCACATCACCAGCTTCCCCCCCACCTAGTGACCCACATCACCACCTCCCCCCCCACCTCGTGATCCACATAACACCTCCCCCACCCACCTCGTGATCCCCATCACCACCTCCCTCCCACCTCGTGATCCACATCACAACCTCCCCCCCCTCACCTCATGATCCACATCACAACGTCCCCCCACCTCGTGACCCACATCACCACCTCCCCCCCCACCTCGTGACCCACATCACCACCTCCCCCCCTACCTCGTGACCCACATCACCACCTCCCCCCCACCTCGTGACCCACATCACCACCACCCCCCCCACCTCGTGACCCACATCACCACCTCCCCCCCACCTCGTGACCCACATCAACACCTCCCCCCCACCTCGTGACCCACATCACCACCTCCCCCCCACCGTGTGACCCACATCACCACCTCCCCCCCACCTCGTGACCCACATCACCACCCCCCCCCCACCTCGTGACCCACATCACCCTCCCCCCCACCTCGTGACCCGCATCACCACCTCTCCCCCACCTCGTGATCCACATCACCACATCCCCCCCACCTCGTGATCAACATCACCACATCCCCCCCACCTCGTGATCCACATCACCACCTCCCCCCCACCTCGTAATCCACATCCCCACCTCCCCACCTCGTGATCCACATCACAACCTCCCCCCACCCCCCCACCTCGTGATCCACATCACAACCTTCCCCCACATCCACACACCCCCACCTCGTGATCCACATCACAACCTCCCCCCCACCTCGTGATCCACATCACAACCTCCCCCCAACCTCATGATCCACTTCAGAACCTCCTCCCCACCTCGTGATCCACATCACCACTTCCCCCCCGCCTCGTGACACAAACCACCACCTCCTCCCCACTTCGTGACCCACATCACCTCCCCCCCACCACATCGTGACCCACCTCACCTCCCCCCCCACATCGTGATCCACATCACCACCTCCCCCCCACCTCGTGACCCACATCACCACCTCCCCCCCACCTCGTGATCCACATCACAACCTCCCCCCCCTCACCTCGTGATCCACATCACAACGTCCCCCCACCTCGTGAACCATATCACCACCACCCCCCCACCTCGTGACCCACATCACCACCTCCCCCCCACATCACCACCTCCCCCCCACCTAATGACCAACATCACCTCCTCCCCACTTCGTGACCCACATCACCTCCCCCCCACCACATCGTGACCCACCTCACCTCCCCCCCCACATCGTGATCCACATCACCACCTCCCCCCCACCTCGTGACCCACATCACCACCTCCCCCCCACCTCGTGATCAACATCACCACCTCCCGCCCCACCTCGTGATCCACATCACCACCTCCCGCCCCACCTCGTGATCCACATCACAACCTCCCCCCCACCTCGTGATCCACATCCTCACCCCCCTCCCCACCTCGTGATTCCCATCCCCCCCACCTCGTGATCCACATCCCCCCCCACCTCGTGATCCAAACCCCAACCTCCCCCCGCATCCCCCCCTCGTGACCCATATCCCAACCTCCCCCCAATACCCCACCTCGTGATCCACATCACAACCTTACCCCCCCCACCCCCCCCCCCACCTCGTGACCCACATCACCACCCCCCCACCTCGTCACCCACATCACCACCTCCCCCCACCTCGTGACCCACATCACCACCTCCCCCCCACCTCACCACCTCCCCCCCACCTCACCACCTCCCCCCCCACCTCGTGACCCACATCACCAGCTTCCCCCCCACCTAGTGACCCACATCACCACCTCCCCCCCCACCTCGTGATCCACATAACACCTCCCCCACCCACCTCGTGATCCCCATCACCACCTCCCTCCCACCTCGTGACCCACACCACCACCTCCCCCCCACCTCGTGACCCACATCACCACCTCCCCCCAACCTCGTGACCCACATCACCACCTCCCCCCCCACCTCGTGACCCACATCACCACCTCCCCCCCTACCTCGTGACCCACATCACCACCTCCCCCCCACCTCGTGACCCACATCACCACCACCCCCCCCACCTCGTGACCCACATCACCACCTCCCCCCCACCTCGTGACCCACATCACCACCTCCCTCCCACCTCGTGACCCACATCACCACCTCCCCCCCACCGTGTGACCCACATCACCACCTCCCCCCCACCGTGTGACCCACATCACCACACCCCCCCCCCACCTCGTGACCCACATCACCCTCCCCCCCACCTCGTGACCCGCATCACCACCTCTCCCCCACCTCGTGATCCACATCACCACATCCCCCCCACCTCGTGATCAACATCACCACATCCCCCCCACCTCGTGATCCACATCACCACCTCCCCCCCACCTCGTAATCCACATCCCCACCCCCCCACCTCGTGATCCACATCACAACCTCCCCCCACCCCCCCACCTCGTGATCCACATCACAACCTTCCCCCACATCCACACACCCCCACCTCGTGATCCACATCACAACCTCCCCCCCACCTCGTGATCCACATCACAACCTCCCCCCAACCTCATGATCCACTTCAGAACCTCCTCCCCACTTCGTGACCCACATCACCTCCCCCCCACCACATCGTGACCCACCTCACCTCCCCCCCCACATCGTGATCCACATCACCACCTCCCCCCCACCTCGTGACCCACATCACCACCTCCCCCCCACCTCGTGATCCACATCACAACCTCCCCCCCCTCACCTCGTGATCCACATCACAACGTCCCCCCACCTCGTGAACCATATCACCACCTCCCCCCCACCTCGTGACCCACATCACCACCTCCCCCCCACATCACCACCTCCCCCCCACCTAATGACCAACATCACCTCCTCCCCAATTCGTGACCCACATCACCTCCCCCCCACCACATCGTGACCCACCTCCCCTCCCCCCCCACATCGTGATCCACATCACCACCTCCCCCCCACCTCGTGACCCACATCACCACCTCCCCCCCACCTCGTGATCAACATCACCACCTCCCGCCCCACCTCGTGATCCACATCACCACCTCCCGCCCCACCTCGTGATCCACATCACAACCTCCCCCCCACCTCGTTATCCACATCCTCACCCCCCCCCACCTCGTGATTCCCATCCCCCCCACCTCGTGATCCACATCCCCCCCCACCTCGTGATCCAAACCCCAACCTCCCCCCGCATCCCCCCCTCGTGACCCATATCCCAACCTCTCCCCAATACCCCACCTCGTGATCCACATCACAACCTTACCCCCCCCCACCCCCCCCCCACCTCGTGACCCACATCACCACCCCCCCACCTCGTCACCCACATCACCACCTCCCCCCACCTCGTGACCCACATCACCACCTCCCCCCCACCTCACCACCTCCCCCCCACCTCACCACCTCCCCCCCCACCTCGTGACCCACATCACCAGCTTCCCCCCCACCTAGTGACCCACATCACCACCTCCCCCCCCACCTCGTGATCCACATAACACCTCCCCCACCCACCTCGTGATCCCCATCACCACCTCCCTCCCACCTCGTGACCCACACCACCACCTCCCCCCCACCTCGTGACCCACATCACCACCTCCCCCCAACCTCGTGACCCACATCACCACCTCCCCCCCCACCTCGTGACCCACATCACCACCTCCCCCCCTACCTCGTGACCCACATCACCACCTCCCCCCCACCTCGTGACCCACATCACCACCACCCCCCCCACCTCGTGACCCACATCACCACCTCCCCCCCACCTCGTGACCCACATCACCACCTCCCCCCCACCTCGTGACCCACATCACCACCTCCCCCCCACCGTGTGACCCACATCACCACCTCCCCCCCACCTCGTGACCCACATCACCACCCCCCCCACCTCGTGACCCACATCACCCTCCCCCCCACCTCGTGACCCGCATCACCACCTCTCCCCCACCTCGTGATCCACATCACCACATCCCCCCCACCTCGTGATCAACATCACCACATCCCCCCCACCTCGTGATCCACATCACCACCTCCCCCCCACCTCGTAATCCACATCCCCACCCCCCCACCTCGTGATCCACATCACAACCTCCCCCCACCCCCCCACCTCGTGATCCACATCACAACCTTCCCCCACATCCACACACCCCCACCTCGTGATCCACATCACAACCTCCCCCCACCTCGTGATCCACATCACAACCTCCCCCCAACCTCATGATCCACTTCAGAACCTCCTCCCCACCTCGTGATCCACATCACCACTTCCCCCCCGCCTCGTGACACAAACCACCACCTCCTCCCCACTTCGTGACCCACATCACCTCCCCCCCACCACATCGTGACCCACCTCACCTCCCCCCCCACATCGTGATCCACATCACCACCTCCCCCCCACCTCGTGACCCACATCACCACCTCCCCCCACCTCGTGATCCACATCACAACCTCCCCCCCCTCACCTCGTGATCCACATCACAACGTCCCCCCACCTCGTGAACCATATCACCACCTCCCCCCCACCTCGTGACCCACATCACCACCTCCCCCCCACATCACCACCTCCCCCCCACCTAATGACCAACATCACCTCCTCCCCACTTCGTGACCCACATCACCTCCCCCCCACCACATCGTGACCCACCTCACCTCCCCCCCCACATCGTGATCCACATCACCACCTCCCCCCCACCTTGTGACCCACATCACCACCTCCCCCCCACCTCGTGATCAACATCACCACCTCCCGCCCCACCTCGTGATCCCCATCACCACCTCCCGCCCCACCTCGTGATCCACATCACAACCTCCCCCCCACCTCGTGATCCACATCCTCACCCCCCCCCCACCTCGTGAATCCCATCCCCCCCACCTCGTGATCCACATCCCCCCCCACCTCGTGATCCAAACCCCAACCTCCCCCCGCATCCCCCCCTCGTGACCCATATCCCAACCTCCCCCCAATACCCCACCTCGTGATCCACATCACAACCTTACCCCCCCCCACCCCCCCCCCACCTCGTGACCCACATCACCACCCCCCCACCTCGTCACCCACATCACCACCTCCCCCCACCTCGTGACCCACATCACCACCTCCCCCCCACCTCACCACCTCCCCCCCACCTCACCACCTCCCCCCCCACCTCGTGACCCACATCACCAGCTTCCCCCCCACCTAGTGACCCACATCACCACCTCCCCCCCCACCTCGTGATCCACATAACACCTCCCCCACCCACCTCGTGATCCCCATCACCACCTCCCTCCCACCTCGTGACCCACACCACCACCTCCCCCCCACCTCGTGACCCACATCACCACCTCCCCCCAACCTCGTGACCCACATCACCACCTCCCCCCCCACCTCGTGACCCACATCACCACCTCCCCCCCTACCTCGTGACCCACATCACCACCTCCCCCCCACCTCGTGACCCACATCACCACCACCCCCCCCACCTCGTGACCCACATCACCACCTCCCCCCCACCTCGTGACCCACATCACCACCTCCCCCCCACCTCGTGACCCACATCACCACCTCCCCCCCACCGTGTGACCCACATCACCACCTCCCCCCCACCTCGTGACCCACATCACCACCCCCCCCCACCTCGTGACCCACATCACCCTCCCCCCCACCTCGTGACCCGCATCACCACCTCTCCCCCACCTCGTGATCCACATCACCACATCCCCCCCACCTCGTGATCAACATCACCACATCCCCCCCACCTCGTGATCCACATCACCACCTCCCCCCCACCTCGTAATCCACATCCCCACCCCCCCACCTCGTGATCCACATCACAACCTCCCCCCACCCCCCCACCTCGTGATCCACATCACAACCTTCCCCCACATCCACACACCCCCACCTCGTGATCCACATCACAACCTCCCCCCCACCTCGTGATCCACATCACAACCTCCCCCCAACCTCATGATCCACTTCAGAACCTCCTCCCCACCTCGTGATCCACATCACCACTTCCCCCCCGCCTCGTGACACAAACCACCACCTCCTCCCCACTTCGTGACCCACATCACCTCCCCCCCACCACATCGTGACCCACCTCACCTCCCCCCCCACATCGTGATCCACATCACCACCTCCCCCCCACCTCGTGACCCACATCACCACCTCCCCCCCACCTCGTGATCCACATCACAACCTCCCCCCCCTCACCTCGTGATCCACATCACAACGTCCCCCCACCTCGTGAACCATATCACCACCTCCCCCCCACCTCGTGACCAACATCACCACCTCCCCCCCACATCACCACCTCCCCCCCACCTAATGACCAACATCACCACCTCCCCCCACCTCACCACCTCCCCCCCACCTCGTGACCCACATCACCTCCCCCCCCACATCGTGACCCAAATCACCTCCAGCCCCCCACATCGTGATCCACATCACACCTCCCCCACCCACCTCGTGATCCACATCACCACCTCCCCCCACATCCCCACATCCCCACCTCGTGATCCACATCACAACCTTAACCTCGTGACCCACATCACCACTTCCCCCCCCACCTCGTGACCCACATCACCACCTCCCCCCACCTCGTGACCCACATCACCACCTCCCCCCCACCTCGTGACCCACATCACCACCTCCCCAACACTTCGTGACCCACATCACAACCTCCCCCCACATCCCCACATCCCCACCTCGTGATCCACATCACAACCTTCCCCCCCACCCACCCACCTCGTGACCCACATCACCACTTCCCCCCCCCACCTCGTGACCAACATCCCCACCTCCCCCCACCTCGTGACCCACATCACAACCTCCCCCCACCTCGTGACCCACATCACAACTCCCCCCCCACCTCGTGATCCACATCACCAACTCCCCCCCGACCTTGTGATCCACATCCCCACCCCCCCACCTCGTGATCAACATCACAACCTCCCCCCACATCCCCACCCCCCCACATCATGATCCACATCACAACCTCCCCCCACATCCCCACCTCGTGATCCACATCACCACCTCCCCCCCACCTCGTGATCCACATCACCACCTCCCCCCCCACCTCGTGATCCACATCCCCACCCCCCCACCTCATGATCCACATCACAACCTCCCCCCACATCACCACCTCGTGATCCACATCACAACCTCCCCCACACATCACAACCTCCCCCCCACATCACAACCTCCCCCCTCACCTCGTTATCCACATCACAACCTCCCCCCCACCTCGTGATCCACATCACCACTTCCCCCCCGCCTCGTGACACAAACAACCACCTCCCCCCCACTTCGTGACCCACATCACCTCCCCCCCCACGTCCCCCCCACCTCGTGACCCAAATCACCACCTCCCCACCACCTCGTGATCCACATCCCCACCCCCCCCCCACCTCGTGATTCACATCCCCCCACCTCGTGATCCACATCCCAACCTCCCCCCACATCCCCACCTCGTGATCCACATCCCAACCTCCCCCCACATCCCCACCTCGTGATCCACATCCCAACCTCCCCCCACATCCCCACCTCATAATCCACATCCCAACCTCCCCCCACATCCCCACCTCGTGATCCACATCACAACCTTCCCCCCCACCCACCCACCCCACCTCGTGACCCACATCACCAACCCCCCCACCTCGTGACCCACATCACCACCTCCCCCCACATCCCCACCTCGTGTTCCACATCACAACCTTCCCCTCCTCACCTCGTGACCCACATCACGACCTCCCCCCACATCCCCACCTCGTGACCCACATCACCACTTCCCCCCCACCTCGTGACCCACATCCCCACCTCCCCCCCCCTCTCGTGACCCACATCACCACCTCCCCCCCACCTCGTGACCCACATCACCACCTCCCCAACACTTCGTGACCCACATCACAACCTCCCCCCACCTCGTGACCCACATCACAACTCCCCCCCAACCTCGTGATCCACATCACCAACTCCCCCCGACCTTGTGATCCACATCACCACCTCCCCCCCACCTTGTGATCCACATCACCACCTCACCCCCACCTCGTGATCAACATCACCACCTCCCCCCCACCTCGTGATCCACATCCCCACCCCCCCCCACCTCGTGATCAACATCACAACCTCCCCCCACATCCCCACCCCCCCCCTCATGATCCACATCACAACCTCCCCCCACATCCCCACCTCGTGACCCACATCACCACCTCCCCCCCACCTCGTGATCCACATCACCACCTCCCCAACACCTCGTGATCCACATCACAACCTCCCCCCCCACCTCGTGATCCACATCACAACCTCCCCCCCACCTCGTGATCCACATCCTCACCCCCCCACCTCATGATTCACATCCCCCCACCTCGTGATCCACATCCCCCCACCTCGTGATCCAAATCCCAACCTCCCCCCGCATCCCCCCTCGTGATCCACATCACCAACTCCCCCCCGACCTTGTGATCCACATCACCACCTCCCCCCCACCTTGTGATCCACATCACCACCTCCCCCCCACCTCGTGATCAACATCACCACCTCCCCCCCACCTCGTGATCAACATCACCACCTCCCCCCCACCTCGTGATCAACATCACAACCTCCCCCCACATCCCCACCCCCCCCACCTCGTGATCCACATCACAACCTCCCCCCACATCCCCACCTGGTGATCCACATCACCACCTCGTGATCCACATCACCACCTCCCCCCCACCTCGTGATCCACATACCCACCCCCCACCTCGTGATCCACATCACAACCTCCCCCCACATCACCACCTCGTGATCCACATCACAACCTCCCCCCCACCTCGTGATCCACATCACAACCTCCCCCCTCACCTCGTGATCCACATCACAACCTCCCCCCTCACCTCGTTATCCACATCACAACCTCCCCCCCACCTCGTGATCCACATCACCACTTCCCCCCCGCCTCGTGACACAAACCACCACCTCCCCCCCACTTCGTGACCCACATCACCCCCCCCCACATCGTGACCCACATCACCTCCACCCCCCCACATCGTGATCCACATTACACCTCCCCCACCCACCTCGTGACCCACATCACCACCTCCCCCCCACCTCGTGACCCACATCACCACCTCCCCCCCACCTCTTGATCCACATCACCACCTCCCGCCCCACCTCGTGATCCACATCACAACCTCCCCCCCACCTCGTGATCCACATCACAACCACCCCCCCACCTCGTGATCCACATCCTCACGCCCCCACCTCGTGATTCACATCCCCCCACCTCGTGATCCACATCCCCCCACCTCGTGATCCAAATCCCAACCTCCCCCCGCATCCCCCCTCGTGACCCACATCCCAACCTCCCCACCTCGTGATCCACATCACAACCTTAATACCCCCACCCACCCCACCACCTCGTTACCCACATCACCACCCCCCTCCCCACCTCGTGACTGTGGACGGACGTTTACAGAGGTACACACTTGGAGTCGTTTATAATGTGAAATTATAATAAGGCTTTATGCTGCCTTTTCCTTTTCATCAGGAAATTCATCCAAACAAGGGGGGGGAACAAAGCTTCTAATCACTTGGGAGTAATTCTAGTGAAACACTATGCAATAATTCACATCTCCCTTAATCAAGTAGTTCTCGCAGCCCCAAAACATATAGCATAAATAAGCAGATATAAGCAGTCTCTTAATAATGAAAGTCTTATCTGTTTATCAGCTGTAGAGTAAGCTTCTTTGCTCTCCTGGAACCGCACTGAGCGTGCACAGAAAATCAGCATCCAGGTTTAGAAGTCTTATTTGGGCCTTGTGTCTTGAAAGCAGCTCTGCTAACTTTGGCAGAGCTCAAAACAAGTGTGTCTCCAAGTTCAGCTTTGGTGTCAGCTAAAGAGTTCTCACTTCCTGTTTGAACAGACAGGCTTTTGTAAGCCATCTCAATCAGGCAGGTGGTGTTTAGTAATTAACTACCAGAAGTTAACCACCACACTGCTAGATTAAAGGCACATTACTGAACAGGGATAAGTCCCCTGTTACATACCTCCCCTGTTTGTGGGAAGCTCGGGCTTACCACGGCCAAAGCCCATCCTTCCACTCTCATTCGAGATCTTTCTGTGACTTGAATGAGAGTGGATGGAGGAAGAGAACCCTCTGTCCCGCTGGGATTGGAGCCCTTTCTCCAGTTTATTTTTGTCTGCTCCCGAAGGTGCTTGAGATCAGCACTCCTCAGTCGCTCGAGGAGGACTATTTCCACGTAAAGTCTTCTTATTGCTTGCGCGGTCTTGAGATTTCTGTTGCGTCGGACACTCCACTTTTTGTAGACAAAGTGTATGTCAACAGTTGTAGAGCAGTTAGGACTAGCCCTTGGAGTTTTCTGCTCTTGAAGCAGTCTTTCTGCAGCTTCTCCACACCACGGAGTCACCAGTTCAGCTTCTTCAGCTAAGGATTCTGCACTCCTACCTCTGTTTGTTGCCTGTTGGGCAGCTGTAGGTTTGGCTAGTGCTTTCTTTGGTGGCTCAAACTTCGTATTTTTGTTTTGAAGTTGCGTGGAGTCCCCAACTCTCACTGTACCCTTGTCCTCACGGGCATTAGTTACTGTGAGATACTGGTGCTTGGGCAGTGCCAATACCTTTTTCCGTATTGGAGGAATCTGTATCAGAGTCTCCTTCATATTCTGGAGCTCTGTAATTTCTGTCGTCAAGGTTGCCGCTGCGTCTGTTTTCTCCTTGGTGTACTGACTCAAGGGAATGGAACAGTCTCTCTGTCTCTCCAGCTCTTGCTCCAGTTTCTGAGCCTTCTCACGCTCCCTCTCATACAGAGTCACCTGATATCAAAGCTCCGCCTCCAATGATGCTCTGAAGACCTGCAGCGTGGCCTTTAGCTCCTCATACTGCTCTGTGGGGACGTACTGGGTATTCAGACATTCCTGCAGCGCTTGTACCTCTTTAGCAGCCTGCAGCTTTTCTTCCTGCAGCGTTTGCTGCTTCTCCTCAGCATACTGGAGGTGTGTACGCAGACCTTGCAGTTGGTTCTGCAGTCGGTGTTCTACTTCAAACATTTCCTCTTTCAAAAGTTTATTTATTTCTTTAAGAGCCTGCAGCTCTTCATTCTTTCCCTTGACGTATTCTGTCAACTCAGAATTTTCTTTTTTTAATCTTAAATTTTCTCTTTTTTCAGCCTCTGTACTATTCAGGGCTTCCTTGCAGTCCACCTTCCATTTTTGCACATCTGCTTGGAGGCGGGCTGTCTCCTGGCGTGAGACTTCCATCTCCAGGTTTAAGTTCTGAAGCTCCTTCTGAGAGACTTTGAGATCTAAGTTAAGATGTAGGATAGTTTTCCTTGAAATGTCCAGCTCCTCAGTGAGACTGTGTAGTTCCTTTCTGGAAACTTCCAGGTCTGTGCGGCAGCTGTTGGTCTCATGATGTGAGGCATCAAGTGCTCTGCGGAGTGTCTGAACCTCTTTCTGAGATACGTCCACTTCTATCCGGACACTGTTGATCTCCTGTTGTGAGGCATTCAGCTCTATGCGAAGAGTGTGAACCTCTTGCTGGAAGACTGTCATCTGCTTCAGTGCCTCCTCATACTGCCGCTTTAGCGTAGCCACCATTTTATCAGATTGGCTCTGCTTTTCATCCATGGCGGAAATAGTAGCCTTTGCAGTATCTAGCTCAGTCTTGAGATCGTCCAATTCTGTCCTGGCTAAAGAGTAAATTGTGAGCACATCTTCTTGTAGCCTCACGTTATTTTTCAGTAGCTCCGCGTAACCATCTTTCTTTTGATTCAATTGTTCACGGAGTTAATCACAGTCACGCCTGGCAATTTTCAGGGCGTCTTCAGGGCTGGTTAAGGGATCGTCACTCACTGGTTCCGGCTCCGCTTCCCTGGGATGACTGGTTGAGGGTTCCTCACTGTTGGCACCGGACAGACACTTCTTTGGGGTACACGACTTCTGCCTTGGGCCCTCTGGATATTCAGTTATACGTGGGACGAATTCTCCATTTTCTCTAGCCTGCAGGGCATCTCGTCCCCCTTTTTCTCCACAGGATCTGCGGACGTGTCTGTTACTTCCACGGTAAGTGAAGAACCGCTTTTCTTTTTCTTCCTTTTTGATTTGGATGACACCGTCCCTTCAGGGATACTGAGGTCTCCATCTTCATTTGAAGTTTTAGCAGCGTCACTGGATCCACCCGGCTTTTCTTGCAACTGTAATAGCTGACGGAAATATTCGGTGATCCACTGCTCCCGCTCTGTCTCCTACTGATCATATTCGTCATCAAAGGGAGCGGTCTTTTCTGTTCGTGCCGAGTTCAGGCACCCCCACCATTCTTGGGGTGTTTTGTGGGTGTGACTCAGTTCGGGTTCCCCGTAAGAGATGTCTTCCTCTTTATTGGACTGGAAGGGCCACTCTTCAGTGGGGTAGGGTTCATTACAGGAACGCTGCATCTTGTCCTCCATTTTTAGGCTAGCAGGTGTCATTTTCTTCCTGACCTCAGGAGGCGCTATTGCAGCTGTTGCCACTATTTGCTAGAACCCCCAATTGTGATAGTCCTACAGATGGGCATATTTTGCTTGTAGAGGTCATGGCTCTCACAGGCATCTCTGTAGATTTTTCTTTCTTGGGTAATTTTTTTTTTTTCAATATCAGCAGTACTGTGCATGCATTTTCTCTTATCAGGTATACAAGATTGTGCAGTTGCTAGGTAAAAAAAAAGTCTATTTGCTATACACCATTTATTTGCTAGGTGAATTCCTCCACTTCAGCAACAGAATTTGGTTTTCTGCCTGAGTTCAGTAATTTTCAGTCTCATCTTTGGGTATTATGGCATTCACACTTCACACTTTGGGTGTCTGTTTTGCTCCCAAGATAATAGGCATACTTTTTTACTTGCAGAAAAAAAAAAAATTCTTTGCAGTGGACTCAACACTCAGCAATTGGCTTTGAAAAAACTTTTTCTTTATAGGGCAATTTTACACTCAGCATTTGTTTGCTAAAAATACCCCTGCTTCAGCACAGTCTTTGTATCAATTTTCACACCTTTCTGCATATACTCCATTCACAGCTGGTAGCCCTATGCGGTGTGGCAACCTTTATTTGCAAAATCAGTACCACTCGTGGGTCACCATCTGTTTTCACTGCTTCAGCGAAACTTTTGAAAATAAGAAAAACCTATCCCTTTTTAAGGGCTGACTCACTTCTTGAACCCTGACTATGGCTAGAAGGCAACATCCCTATTTCAATGACCGTATTACACTTTGTGATAGGTAATTAAAGGTTTACCTGCTTCAACAGTCTCTTTGGATTGGGGAAAAGAGTCCATCTGTGGTTTTGTAAGTTTCAGTGGTGTGTGTCCCTTTAAATCTGATCTCTGCTGCATGAGGGTTTTTTTTTTTCCAAGTTGTTTAGACTGTTTGTAGGCAAAAAAGCATAACAAAAAATTTCACATAAAAACTCCGGTCCTTTTTAACTACAAGGACACCTCTTGTCCCACTTCTGACGACCATATGTGGACGGACGTTTACAGAGGTACACACTTGGAGTCGTTTATAATGTGAAATTATAATAAGGCTTTATTGTGCCTTTTCCTTTTCATCAGGAAATTCATCCAAACAATGGGGGGAACAAAGCTTCTAATCACTTGGGAGTAATTCTAGTGAAACACTATGCAATAATTCACATCTCCCTTAATCAAGCAGTTCTCGCAGCCCCAAAACATATAGCATAAATAAGCAGATATAAGCAGTCTCTTAATAATGAAAGTCTTATCTGTTTATCAGCTGTAGAGTAAGCTTCTCTGCTCTCCTGGAACCGCACTGAGCGTGCACAGAAAATCAGCATCCAGGTTTAGAAGTCTTATTTGGGCCTTGTGTCTTGAAAGCAGCTCTGCTAACTTTGGCAGAGCTCAAAACAAGTGTGTCTCCAAGTTCAGCTCAGGTGTCAGCTAAAGAGTTCTCACTTCCTGTTTGAACAGACAGGCTTTTGTAAGCCATCTCAATCAGGCAGGTAGTAATTAGTAATTGACTACCAGAAGTTAACCACCACACTGCTAGATTAAAGACACATTACTGAACAGGGATAAGTCCCCTGTTACAGTGACCCACATCACCACCTCCCCCCCACCTCGTGATCCACATCCCCACCCCCCCACCTCGTGATTCACATCCCACCCACATCGTGATCCACATCCCAACCTCCCCCCACATCCCCACCTCGTGATCCACATCCCAACCTCCCCCCACATCCCCACCTCGTGATCCACATCCCAACCTCCCCCCACATCCCCACCTCGTGATCCACATCACAACCTTCCCCCCCACCCACCCCCACCACCTCGTGACCCACATCATCACCCCCCCACCTCGTGACCCACATCACCACCTCCCCACCTCGTGATCCACATCACAACCTTCCCCCCCACCCACCCACCTCGTGACCCACATCACAACTTCCCCCCCCCACCTCGTGACCAACATCCCCACCTCCCCCCACCTCGTGACCCACATCACAACCTCCCCCCACCTCGTGACCCACATCACAACTCCCCCCCCACCTCGTGATCCACATCACCAACTCCCCCCCGACCTTGTGATCCACATCCCCACCCCCCCACCTCGTGATCAACATCACAACCTCCCCCCACATCCCCACCCCCCCACATCATGATCCACATCACAACCTCCCCCCACATCCCCACCTCGTGATCCACATCACCACCTCCCCCCCACCTCGTGATCCACATCACCACCTCCCCCCCCACCTCGTGATCCACATCCCCACCCCCCCACCTCATGATCCACATCACAACCTCCCCCCACATCACCACCTCGTGATCCACATCACAACCTCCCCCACACATCACAACCTCCCCCCCACATCACAACCTCCCCCCTCACCTCGTTATCCACATCACAACCTCCCCCCCACCTCGTGATCCACATCACCACTTCCCCCCCGCCTCGTGACACAAACAACCACCTCCCCCCCACTTCGTGACCCACATCACCTCCCCCCCCACGTCCCCCCCACCTCGTGACCCAAATCACCACCTCCCCACCACCTCGTGATCCACATCCCCACCCCCCCCCCCACCTCGTGATTCACATCCCCCCACCTCGTGATCCACATCCCAACCTCCCCCCACATCCCCACCTCGTGATCCACATCCCAACCTCCCCCCACATCCCCACCTCGTGATCCACATCCCAACCTCCCCCCACATCCCCACCTCATAATCCACATCCCAACCTCCCCCCACATCCCCACCTCGTGATCCACATCACAACCTTCCCCCCCACCCACCCACCCCACCTCGTGACCCACATCACCACCCCCCCCACCTCGTGACCCACATCACCACCTCCCCCCACATCCCCACCTCGTGTTCCACATCACAACCTTCCCCTCCTCACCTCGTGACCCACATCACGACCTCCCCCCACATCCCCACCTCGTGACCCACATCACCACTTCCCCCCCACCTCGTGACCCACATCCCCACCTCCCCCCCCCTCTCGTGACCCACATCACCACCTCCCCCCCACCTCGTGACCCACATCACCACCTCCCCAACACTTCGTGACCCACATCACAACCTCCCCCCACCTCGTGACCCACATCACAAGTCCCCCCCAACCTCGTGATCCACATCACCAACTCCCCCCGACCTTGTGATCCACATCACCACCTCCCCCCCACCTTGTGATCCACATCACCACCTCACCCCCACCTCGTGATCAACATCACCACCTCCCCCCCACCTCGTGATCCACATCCCCACCCCCCCCACCTCGTGATCAACATCACAACCTCCCCCCACATCCCCACCCCCCCCTCATGATCCACATCACAACCTCCCCCCACATCCCCACCTCGTGACCCACATCACCACCTCCCCCCCACCTCGTGATCCACATCACCACCTCCCCAACACCTCGTGATCCACATCACAACCTCCCCCCCCACCTCGTGATCCACATCACAACCTCCCCCCCACCTCGTGATCCACATCCTCACCCCCCCACCTCATGATTCACATCCCCCCACCTCGTGATCCACATCCCCCCACCTCGTGATCCAAATCCCAACCTCCCCCCGCATCCCCCCTCGTGATCCACATCACCAACTCCCCCCCGACCTTGTGATCCACATCACCACCTCCCCCCCACCTTGTGATCCACATCACCACCTCCCCCCCACCTCGTGATCAACATCACCACCTCCCCCCCACCTCGTGATCCACATCCCCACCCCCCCCACCTCGTGATCAACATCACAACCTCCCCCCACATCCCCACCCCCTCCACCTCGTGATCCACATCACAACCTCCCCCCACATCCCCACCTGGTGATCCACATCACCACCTCGTGATCCACATCACCACCTCCCCCCCACCTCGTGATCCACATCCCCACCCCACCTCGTGATCCACATCACAACCTCCCCCCACATCACCACCTCGTGATCCACATCACAACCTCCCCCCCACCTCGTGATCCACATCACAACCTCCCCCCTCACCTCGTGATCCACATCACAACCTCCCCCCTCACCTCGTTATCCACATCACAACCTCCCCCCCACCTCGTGATCCACATCACCACTTCCCCCCCGCCTCGTGACACAAACCACCACCTCCCCCCCACTTCGTGACCCACATCACCCCCCCCCACATCGTGACCCACATCACCTCCACCCCCCCACATCGTGATCCACATTACACCTCCCCCACCCACCTCGTGACCCACATCACCACCTCCCCCCCACCTCGTGACCCACATCACCACCTCCCCCCCACCTCTTGATCCACATCACCACCTCCCGCCCCACCTCGTGATCCACATCACAACCTCCCCCCCACCTCGTGATCCACATCACAACCACCCCCCCACCTCGTGATCCACATCCTCACCCCCCCACCTCGTGATTCACATCCCCCCACCTCGTGATCCACATCCCCCCACCTCGTGATCCAAATCCCAACCTCCCCCCGCATCCCCCCTCGTGACCCACATCCCAACCTCCCCACCTCGTGATCCACATCACAACCTTAATACCCCCACCCACCCCACCACCTCGTTACCCACATCACCACCCCCCTCCCCACCTCGTGACTGTGGACGGACGTTTACAGAGGTACACACTTGGAGTCGTTTATAATGTGAAATTATAATAAGGCTTTATGCTGCCTTTTCCTTTTCATCAGGAAATTCATCCAAACAAGGGGGGGGAACAAAGCTTCTAATCACTTGGGAGTAATTCTAGTGAAACACTATGCAATAATTCACATCTCCCTTAATCAAGTAGTTCTCGCAGCCCCAAAACATATAGCATAAATAAGCAGATATAAGCAGTCTCTTAATAATGAAAGTCTTATCTGTTTATCAGCTGTAGAGTAAGCTTCTTTGCTCTCCTGGAACCGCACTGAGCGTGCACAGAAAATCAGCATCCAGGTTTAGAAGTCTTATTTGGGCCTTGTGTCTTGAAAGCAGCTCTGCTAACTTTGGCAGAGCTCAAAACAAGTGTGTCTCCAAGTTCAGCTTTGGTGTCAGCTAAAGAGTTCTCACTTCCTGTTTGAACAGACAGGCTTTTGTAAGCCATCTCAATCAGGCAGGTGGTGTTTAGTAATTAACTACCAGAAGTTAACCACCACACTGCTAGATTAAAGGCACATTACTGAACAGGGATAAGTCCCCTGTTACATACCTCCCCTGTTTGTGGGAAGCTCGGGCTTACCACGGCCAAAGCCCATCCTTCCACTCTCATTCGAGATCTTTCTGTGACTTGAATGAGAGTGGATGGAGGAAGAGAACCCTCTGTCCCGCTGGGATTGGAGCCCTTTCTCCAGTTTATTTTTGTCTGCTCCCGAAGGTGCTTGAGATCAGCACTCCTCAGTCGCTCGAGGAGGACTATTTCCACGTAAAGTCTTCTTATTGCTTGCGCGGTCTTGAGATTTCTGTTGCGTCGGACACTCCACTTTTTGTAGACAAAGTGTATGTCAACAGTTGTAGAGCAGTTAGGACTAGCCCTTGGAGTTTTCTGCTCTTGAAGCAGTCTTTCTGCAGCTTCTCCACACCACGGAGTCACCAGTTCAGCTTCTTCAGCTAAGGATTCTGCACTCCTACCTCTGTTTGTTGCCTGTTGGGCAGCTGTAGGTTTGGCTAGTGCTTTCTTTGGTGGCTCAAACTTCGTATTTTTGTTTTGAAGTTGCGTGGAGTCCCCAACTCTCACTGTACCCTTGTCCTCACGGGCATTAGTTACTGTGAGATACTGGTGCTTGGGCAGTGCCAATACCTTTTTCCGTATTGGAGGAATCTGTATCAGAGTCTCCTTCATATTCTGGAGCTCTGTAATTTCTGTCGTCAAGGTTGCCGCTGCGTCTGTTTTCTCCTTGGTGTACTGACTCAAGGGAATGGAACAGTCTCTCTGTCTCTCCAGCTCTTGCTCCAGTTTCTGAGCCTTCTCACGCTCCCTCTCATACAGAGTCACCTGATATCAAAGCTCCGCCTCCAATGATGCTCTGAAGACCTGCAGCGTGGCCTTTAGCTCCTCATACTGCTCTGTGGGGACGTACTGGGTATTCAGACATTCCTGCAGCGCTTGTACCTCTTTAGCAGCCTGCAGCTTTTCTTCCTGCAGCGTTTGCTGCTTCTCCTCAGCATACTGGAGGTGTGTACGCAGACCTTGCAGTTGGTTCTGCAGTCGGTGTTCTACTTCAAACATTTCCTCTTTCAAAAGTTTATTTATTTCTTTAAGAGCCTGCAGCTCTTCATTCTTTCCCTTGACGTATTCTGTCAACTCAGAATTTTCTTTTTTTAATCTTAAATTTTCTCTTTTTTCAGCCTCTGTACTATTCAGGGCTTCCTTGCAGTCCACCTTCCATTTTTGCACATCTGCTTGGAGGCGGGCTGTCTCCTGGCGTGAGACTTCCATCTCCAGGTTTAAGTTCTGAAGCTCCTTCTGAGAGACTTTGAGATCTAAGTTAAGATGTAGGATAGTTTTCCTTGAAATGTCCAGCTCCTCAGTGAGACTGTGTAGTTCCTTTCTGGAAACTTCCAGGTCTGTGCGGCAGCTGTTGGTCTCATGATGTGAGGCATCAAGTGCTCTGCGGAGTGTCTGAACCTCTTTCTGAGATACGTCCACTTCTATCCGGACACTGTTGATCTCCTGTTGTGAGGCATTCAGCTCTATGCGAAGAGTGTGAACCTCTTGCTGGAAGACTGTCATCTGCTTCAGTGCCTCCTCATACTGCCGCTTTAGCGTAGCCACCATTTTATCAGATTGGCTCTGCTTTTCATCCATGGCGGAAATAGTAGCCTTTGCAGTATCTAGCTCAGTCTTGAGATCGTCCAATTCTGTCCTGGCTAAAGAGTAAATTGTGAGCACATCTTCTTGTAGCCTCACGTTATTTTTCAGTAGCTCCGCGTAACCATCTTTCTTTTGATTCAATTGTTCACGGAGTTAATCACAGTCACGCCTGGCAATTTTCAGGGCGTCTTCAGGGCTGGTTAAGGGATCGTCACTCACTGGTTCCGGCTCCGCTTCCCTGGGATGACTGGTTGAGGGTTCCTCACTGTTGGCACCGGACAGACACTTCTTTGGGGTACACGACTTCTGCCTTGGGCCCTCTGGATATTCAGTTATACGTGGGACGAATTCTCCATTTTCTCTAGCCTGCAGGGCATCTCGTCCCCCTTTTTCTCCACAGGATCTGCGGACGTGTCTGTTACTTCCACGGTAAGTGAAGAACCGCTTTTCTTTTTCTTCCTTTTTGATTTGGATGACACCGTCCCTTCAGGGATACTGAGGTCTCCATCTTCATTTGAAGTTTTAGCAGCGTCACTGGATCCACCCGGCTTTTCTTGCAACTGTAATAGCTGACGGAAATATTCGGTGATCCACTGCTCCCGCTCTGTCTCCTACTGATCATATTCGTCATCAAAGGGAGCGGTCTTTTCTGTTCGTGCCGAGTTCAGGCACCCCCACCATTCTTGGGGTGTTTTGTGGGTGTGACTCAGTTCGGGTTCCCCGTAAGAGATGTCTTCCTCTTTATTGGACTGGAAGGGCCACTCTTCAGTGGGGTAGGGTTCATTACAGGAACGCTGCATCTTGTCCTCCATTTTTAGGCTAGCAGGTGTCATTTTCTTCCTGACCTCAGGAGGCGCTATTGCAGCTGTTGCCACTATTTGCTAGAACCCCCAATTGTGATAGTCCTACAGATGGGCATATTTTGCTTGTAGAGGTCATGGCTCTCACAGGCATCTCTGTAGATTTTTCTTTCTTGGGTAATTTTTTTTTTTTCAATATCAGCAGTACTGTGCATGCATTTTCTCTTATCAGGTATACAAGATTGTGCAGTTGCTAGGTAAAAAAAAAGTCTATTTGCTATACACCATTTATTTGCTAGGTGAATTCCTCCACTTCAGCAACAGAATTTGGTTTTCTGCCTGAGTTCAGTAATTTTCAGTCTCATCTTTGGGTATTATGGCATTCACACTTCACACTTTGGGTGTCTGTTTTGCTCCCAAGATAATAGGCATACTTTTTTACTTGCAGAAAAAAAAAAACATTCTTTGCAGTGGACTCAACACTCAGCAATTGGCTTTGAAAAAACTTTTTCTTTATAGGGCAATTTTACACTCAGCATTTGTTTGCTAAAAATACCCCTGCTTCAGCACAGTCTTTGTATCAATTTTCACACCTTTCTGCATATACTCCATTCACAGCTGGTAGCCCTATGCGGTGTGGCAACCTTTATTTGCAAAATCAGTACCACTCGTGGGTCACCATCTGTTTTCACTGCTTCAGCGAAACTTTTGAAAATAAGAAAAACCTATCCCTTTTTAAGGGCTGACTCACTTCTTGAACCCTGACTATGGCTAGAAGGCAACATCCCTATTTCAATGACCGTATTACACTTTGTGATAGGTAATTAAAGGTTTACCTGCTTCAACAGTCTCTTTGGATTGGGGAAAAGAGTCCATCTGTGGTTTTGTAAGTTTCAGTGGTGTGTGTCCCTTTAAATCTGATCTCTGCTGCATGAGGGTTTTTTTTTTTTCCAAGTTGTTTAGACTGTTTGTAGGCAAAAAAGCATAACAAAAAATTTCACATAAAAACTCCGGTCCTTTTTAACTACAAGGACACCTCTTGTCCCACTTCTGACGAACATATGTGGACGGACGTTTACAGAGGTACACACTTGGAGTCGTTTATAATGTGAAATTATAATAAGGCTTTATTGTGCCTTTTCCTTTTCATCAGGAAATTCATCCAAACAATGGGGGGAACAAAGCTTCTAATCACTTGGGAGTAATTCTAGTGAAACACTATGCAATAATTCACATCTCCCTTAATCAAGCAGTTCTCGCAGCCCCAAAACATATAGCATAAATAAGCAGATATAAGCAGTCTCTTAATAATGAAAGTCTTATCTGTTTATCAGCTGTAGAGTAAGCTTCTCTGCTCTCCTGGAACCGCACTGAGCGTGCACAGAAAATCAGCATCCAGGTTTAGAAGTCTTATTTGGGCCTTGTGTCTTGAAAGCAGCTCTGCAAACTTTGGCAGAGCTCAAAACAAGTGTGTCTCCAAGTTCAGCTCAGGTGTCAGCTAAAGAGTTCTCACTTCCTGTTTGAACAGACAGGCTTTTGTAAGCCATCTCAATCAGGCAGGTAGTAATTAGTAATTGACTACCAGAAGTTAACCACCACACTGCTAGATTAAAGACACATTACTGAACAGGGATAAGTCCCCTGTTACAGTGACCCACATCACCACCTCCCCCCCACCTCGTGATCCACATCCCCACCCCCCCACCTCGTGATTCACATCCCACCCACATCGTGATCCACATCCCAACCTCCCCCCACATCCCCACCTCGTGATCCACATCCCAACCTCCCCCCACATCCCCACCTCGTGATCCACATCCCAACCTCCCCCCACATCCCCACCTCGTGATCCACATCACAACCTTCCCCCCCACCCACCCCCACCACCTCGTGACCCACATCATCACCCCCCCACCTCGTGACCCACATCATCACCCCCCCCACCTCGTGACCCACATCACCACCTCCCCACCTCGTGATCCACATCACAACCTTCCCCCCCACCCACCCACCTCGTGACCCACATCACCACTTCCCCCCCCCCACCTCGTGACCAACATCCCCACCTCCCCCCACCTCGTGACCCACATCACAACCTCCCCCCACCTCGTGACCCACATCACAACTCCCCCCCCACCTCGTGATCCACATCACCAACTCCCCCCCGACCTTGTGATCCACATCCCCACCCCCCCACCTCGTGATCAACATCACAACCTCCCCCCACATCCCCACCCCCCCACATCATGATCCACATCACAACCTCCCCCCACATCCCCACCTCGTGACCCACATCACCACTTCCCACCCACCTTGTGACCCACATCACCACGTCCCCCCCACATCACCACCTCCCCACCACCTCGTAATCCACATCCCCACCCCCCCACCTCGTGATTCACATCCCTCCCACCTCGTGATCCACATCCCAACCTCCCCCACATCCCCACCTCATGATCCACATCCCAACCACCCCCCACATCCCCACCTCGTGATCCACATCACAACCTTCCCCCGCCACCCACCGCCCCCACCTCGTGACCCACATCATCACCCCCCCACCTCGTGACCCACATCACCACGTCCCCCCACCTCGTGACCCACATCACCACCTCCCCACCACCTCGTAATCCACATCCCCACCCCCCCACCTCGTGATTCACATCCCTCCCACCTCGTGATTCACATCCCAACCTCCCCCACATCCCCACCTCATGATCCACATCCCAACTTCCCCCCACATCCCCACCTCGTGACCCACATCACCACCCCCCCACCTCGTGACCCACATCACCACCTCCCCCCACCTCGTGACCCACATCACCACCTCCCCCCCACCTCGTGATCCACATCACCACCTCCCCCCCCACCTCGTGACCCACATCACCACTTCCCCCCCCACCTCGTGACCCACATCACCACTTCCCCCCCCCCACCTCGTGACCCACATCACCACCTCCCCCCCACCTCGTGACCCACATCACCCCCTCCCCCCACCTCGTGACCCACATCACCCCCTCCCCCTCCCTCGTGACCCACATCACCCCATTACCCCCCCCCTCGTGACCCACATCACCCCCTCCCCCCCCACCTCGTGACGCACATCACCACCTCGTGACCCACATCACCACCTCCCCCCCCACCTCGTGACCCACATCACCACCTCCCCCCCCCTCGTGACCCACATCGCCACCTCCCCCCTACCTCGTGACCCACATCACCACCTCCCCCCCACCTCGTGATCCACATCACCACCTGCCCCCCACCTCGTGACCCACATCAACACCTGCCCCCCACCTCGTGACCCACATCAACACCTGCCCCCCACCTCGTGACCCACATAAACACCTCCCCCCCACCTCGTGACCCACATCACAACCTCCCCCCCACCTCGTGACCCACATCACCACCTCCCCCCCACCTCGTGACCCACATCACCACCTCCCCCCCACCTCGTGATCCACATCCCCACCCCCCCAACTCGTGATCCACACCACCACGTCCCCCCCCCCACCTCGTGACCCACATCACCCCACCCCCCACCTCGTGACCCACATCACCACTTCCCCCCCACCTTGTGACCCACATCACCACGTCCCCCCCCACCTCGTGACCCACATCACCACCTCCTCCCCACCTCGTGACCCACATCCCCACCCCCCCACCTCGTGATTCACATCCCTCCCACCTCGTGATCCACATCCCAACCTCCCCCACATCCCCACCTCGTGACCCACATCACCACTTCCCACCCACCTTGTGACCCACATCACCACGTCCCCCCCACATCACCACCTCCCCACCACCTCGTAATCCACATCCCCACCCCCCCACCTCGTGATTCACATCCCTCCCACCTCGTGATCCACATCCCAACCTCCCCCACATCCCCACCTCATGATCCACATCCCAACCACCCCCCACATCCCCACCTCGTGATCCACATCACAACCTTCCCCCGCCACCCACCCCCCCCACCTCGTGACCCACATCATCACCCCCCCACATCGTGACCCACATCACCACGTCCCCCCCACCTCGTGACCCACATCACCACCTCCCCACCACCTCGTAATCCACATCCCCACCCCCCCACCTCGTGATTCACATCCCTCCCACCTCGTGATTCACATCCCAACCTCCCCCACATCCCCACCTCATGATCCACATCCCAACTTCCCCCCACATCCCCACCTCGTGACCCACATCACCACCCCCCCACCTCGTGACCCACATCACCACCTCCCCCCACCTCGTGACCCACATCACCACCTCCCCCCCACCTCGTGATCCACATCACCACCTCCCCCCCCACCTCGTGACCCACATCACCACTTCCCCCCCCACCTCGTGACCCACATCACCACTTCCCCCCCCCCACCTCGTGACCCACATCACCACCTCCCCCCCACCTCGTGACCCACATCACCCCCTCCCCCCACCTCGTGACCCACATCACCCCCTCCCCCTCCCTCGTGACCCACATCACCCCATTACCCCCCCCCTCGTGACCCACATCACCCCATTACCCCCCCCCCTCGTGACCCACATCACCCCCTCCCCCCCCACCTCGTGACGCACATCACCACCTCGTGACCCACATCACCACCTCCCCCCCCACCTCGTGACCCACATCACCACCTCCCCCCCCCTCGTGACCCACATCGCCACCTCCCCCCTACCTCGTGACCCACATCACCACCTCCCCCCCACCTCGTGATCCACATCACCACCTGCCCCCCACCTCGTGACCCACATCAACACCTGCCCCCCACCTCGTGACCCACATAACCACCTCCCCCCCACCTCGTGATCCACATCACCACCTGCCCCCCCCCTCGTGACCCACATCAACACCTGCCCCCCACCTCGTGACCCACATAAACACATCCCCCCCACCTCGTGACCCACATCACAACCTCCCCCCCACCTCGTGACCCACATCACCACCTCCCCCCCACCTCGTGACCCACATCACCACCTCCCCCCCACCTCGTGATCCACAACCCCACCCCCCCACCTCGTGACCCACATCACCACTTCCCCCCCCACCTCGTGACCCACATCACCACTTCCCCCCCCCCCCCCACCTCGTGACCCACATCACCACCTCCCCCCCACCTCATGACCCACATCACCCCCTCCCCCCACCTCGTGACCCACATCACAACCTCCCCCCCACCTCGTGACCCACATCACCACCTCCCCCCCACCTCGTGACCCACATCACCACCTCCCCCCCACCTCGTGATCCACATCCCCACCCCCCCACCTCGTGATCCACACCACCACATCCCCCCCCACCTCGTGATCAACATCACCACCTCCCCCCCACCTCGTGATCCACATCCCCACCCCCCCACCTCGTGATCCACATCACAACCTCCCCCCACATCACCTCCACCCCCCCACATCGTGATCCACATCACACCTCCCCCACCCACCTCGTGATCCACCCGCCACCTCCCCCCACCTCGTGACCCACCCCGCCACCTCCCCCCCACCTCGTGACCCACCCCGTGACCTCCCCCCCACCTCGTGACCCACCCCGTGACCTCCCCCCCACCTCGTGACCCACCCCGTGACCTCCCCCCCACCTCGTGATCCACCCCGTGACCTCCCCCCCCATCTCGTGATCCACCCCGTGACCTCCCCCCCACCTCGTGATCCACCCCGTGACCTCCCCCCCACCTCGTGATCCACCCCGTGACCTCCCCCCCCACCTCGTGATCCACCCCGTGACCTCCCCCCCACCTCGTGACCCACCCCGTGACCTCCCCCCCCCACCTCGTGACCCACCCCGTGACCTCCCCCCCCACCTCGTGACCCACCCAGTGACCTCCCCCCCCTGCCACCTCGTGACCCACCCCGTGACCTCCCCCCTACCACGTGACCCACCCCGCCACCTTCCCCCCACCTCCCCCCTGCCACCTCGTGACCCACCTCATGACCCACCCCGCCACCTCCCCCCCTGCCACCTCGTGACCCACCCCGCCACCTCCCCCCCTGCCACCTCGTGACCCACCCCGCCACCTCCCCCCCTGCCACCTCGTGACCCACCCTGCCACCTCCCCCCCTGCCACCTCGTGACCCACCCTGCCACCTCCCCCCCTGCCACCTCGTGACCCACCCCGTGACCTCCCCCCCACCACGTGACCCACCCCACCACCTCGCCACCCCCCCCATCTCGCCACCTCCCCCTCCCACCTCGCCACCTCCCCCCCACCTCGCCACCTCCCCCCCCCACCTCCCCCCGCACCTCGCCACCTCCCCCCCCCACATCACCACCTCCCCCCCCACCTCGTGACCCACCCCGCCACCCCCACCTCGCCACCTCCCCCCCCACCTCGTGACCCACCCCGCCACCTCCCCCCGCCACCTCGCCCCGCCACCTCGTGACCCAACCCACCACCTCCCCCCGCCACCTCGTGACCCACCCCACCACCTCCCCCCGCCACCTCGTGACCCACCCCACCACATCCCCCCGCCACCTCGTGACCCACCCCACCACCTCCCCCCGCCACCTCGTGACCCACCCCACCACCTCCCCCCGCCACCTCGTGACCCACCCCACCACATCCCCCCGCCACCTCCCCCCGCCACCTCGTGACCCACCCCACCACCTCCCCCGCCACCTCGTGACCCACCCCACCACCTCCCCCCGCCACCCTCGTGACCCACCCCACCACATCCCCCCCGCCACCTCGTGACCCACCCCGTGACCTCCCCCCCACCCCGCCACGTCCCCCCCACCCCGCCACCTCGTGACCCACCCCACCACATCCCCCCCGCCACCTCGTGACCCACCCCGTGACCTCCCCCCCCACCCCGCCACGTCCCCCCCACCCCGCCACCTCCCCCCCCACCTCGTGACCTACCCCACCACCTCCCCCCAGCCACCTCGTGACCCACCCCGTGACCTCCCCCCAACACCTCGCCACCTCCCCCCCCCCCACCTCGCCTCCTCCCCCCCACCTCGCCACCTCCCCCCCCCCCCACCTCGCCACCTCCCCCCCACCTCGCCACCTCCCCCCCACCTCGCCACCTCCCCCCCCACCTCGCCACCTCCCCCCCACCTCGCCACCTCCCCCCCCACCTCGCCACCTCCCCCCCCCACCTCCCCCCCCACCTCGCCACCTCCCCCCCACCTCGCCACCTCCCCCCCCCCACCTCACCACCTCAACCCCCCTCCCCCCCCCCACATCACCACCTCCCCCCCCCACATCACCACCTCCCCCCCCACCTCGCCACCTCCCCCCCCACCTCGTGACCCACCCCGCCACCCCCACCTCGCCACCTCCCCCCCCACCTCGTGACCCACCCCGCCACCTCGTGACCCACCCCACCACCTCCCCCGCCACCTTGTGACCCACCCCACCACCTCCCCCCACCACCTCGTGACCCACCCCACCACATCCCCCCGCCACCTCCCCCCGCCACCTCGTGACCCACCCCACCACCTCCCCCGCCACCTCGTGACCCACCCCACCACCTCCCCCCGCCACCTCGTGACCCACCCCACCACCTCCCCCCGCCACCTCGTGACCCACCCCACCACATCCCCCCCGCCACCTCGTGACCCACCTCGTGACCCACCCCCCACACCGCCACCTCCCCCCCCACCTCGTGACCCACCCCATTACTTCCCCCCCCACCTCGTGACCCACCCCGCCACCCCCACCTCGCCACCTCCCCCCCCACCTCGTGACCCACCCCACCACCTCCCCCCGCCACCTCGTGACCCACCCCACCACCTCCCCCCGCCACCTCGTGACCCACCCCACCACCTCCCCTGCCACCTCGTGACCCACCCCACCACCTCCCCCCCCCACCTCGTGACCCACCCCGCCACCCCCACCTCGCCACCTCCCCCCCCACCTCGTGACCCACCCCACCACCTCCCCCCGCCACCTCGTGACCCACCCCGCCACCCCCACCTCCCCCCCCACCTCGTGACCCACCCCACCACCTCCCCCCGCCACCTCGTGACCCACCCCACCACCTCCCCCCGCCACCTCGTGACCCACCCCACCACCTCCCCCCGCCACCTCCCCCCGCCACCTCGTGACCCACCCCACCACCTCCCCTGCCACCTCGTGACCCACCCCACCACCTCCCCCCGCCACCTCGTGACCCACCCCATCACATCCCCCCCGCCACCCCGTGACCTCCCCCCCACACCGCCACCTCCCCCCCCACCTCGTGACCCACCCCATTACCTCCCCCCCCACCTCGTGACCTACCCCACCACCTCCCCCCGCCACCTCGTGACCCACCCCACCACCTCCCCCCGCCACCTCGTGACCCACCCCACCACCTCCCCCGCCACCTCGTGACCCACCCCACCACCTCCCCCCGCCACCTCGTGACCCACCCCACCACATCCCCCCCGCCACCTCGTGACCCACCTCGTGACCCACCTCGTGACCCACCCCGTGACCTCCCCCCCACACCGCCACCTCCCCCCCCACCTCGTGACCCACCCCATTACCTCCCCCCCACAACGTGACCCACCCCGCGACCTCCCCCTCACCACGTGACCCACCACGCGACCTCCCCCCACCACGTGACCCACCCCTCACCCACCTCGTGACCCACCCCGCCACATCCCCCCTGCCACCTCGTGACCCACCCCACCACCTCCCTCCCGCCACCTCGTGACCTACCCCGCCACCTCCCCCCCTGCCACCTCGTGACCCACCCCGCCACCTCCCCCCCTGCCACCTCGTGACCCACCCCGCCACCTCCCCCCCTGCCACCTCGTGACCCACCCCGCCACCTCCCCCCCTGCCAACTCGTGACCCACCCCGTGACCTCGCCCCCCCACCTCGTGACCTCCCCCCCCACCTCGTGACCCACCCCCCCACCTCGTGACCCACCCCCCCACCTCGTGACCCATCCCCCCACCTCGTGACCCACCCCCCCACCTCGTGACCCACCCCCCCACCTCGTGACCCACCCCCCCACCTCGTGACCTACCCCGTGACCTCCCCCCCACCTCGTGACCCACCCCGTGACCTCCCCCCCCACCTCGTGACCCACCCCGCCACCTCCCCCCCACCTCGTGACCCACCCCGCCACCTCCACACCCACCTCGTCACCCACCCCGCCACCTCCCCCCTCTCCTCGTGACCCACCACGCCACCTCCCCACTTCGTGACCCACCTCGCCACCTAGTGACCCACGCCGCCACCTCCCCCGCCACCTAGTGACCCACCCCGCCACCTCCCCCCCACCTCGTGACCCACCCCGCCACCTCCCCCCCACCTCGTGACCCACCCCGCCACCTCCCCCCCACCTCGTGACGCACCCTGCCACCTAGTGACCCACCCCGCCACCTCCCCCCCCACCTCGTGACCCACCCCGCCACCTCCCCCCCACCTCGTGACCCACCCCGCCACCTCCCCCCCACCCCTCTACCTCCCCCCCACCTCGTGACCCACCCCTCCACCTCGTGACCCACCATGCCACCTCCCCACCTCGTGACCCACCCCGCCACCTCCCCCCCTCGTGACCCACCCCACCACCTCCCCCCCACCTCGTGACCCACCCCGCCACCTCCCCCCCCACCTCGTGACCCAACTCGCCACCTCCCCCCCCACCTCGCCACCTCCCCCCCCACGTCCCCCCCTGCCACTTCGTGACCCACCCCGTGACCTCCCCCTCACCTCGTGACCTCCCCCCCACCACGTGACCTCCCCCCACCTCGTGACCCACCCCACCACCTCCCCCCCACCTCATGACCCACATCACCACCTGCCCCCCACCTCGTGATCCACATCGCAACCTCCCCCCCTCACCTAGTGATCCACATCACAACCTCCCCCCCAGACACCTTGTACCGCACCTCCCCCACACACACCTTGTACCGCACCTCCCGTGCCCAAACCTTGTACCGCACCTCCCCCCTCCACACACCTTGTACCGCACCTCCCCCCTCCACACCTTGTGCCGCACCTACCCCACACACACCTTGTACCGCACCTCCCCCCCACACACCTTGTACCGCACCTCCCTCCCCCACACACCTTTAGCACACCTCCCCCCCCCACACACCTTGTAACGCACCTCCCCCCCACACACCTTGTACCGCACCTCCCCCCCCACACACCTTGTACCGCACCTCCCCCCCACACACCTTGTACCGCACCTCCCTCCCCCACACACCTTGTACCGCACCTCCCTCCCCCACACACCTTTAGCACACCTCCCCCCCCACACCTTGTACCGCACCTCCCCCCCACACACCTTGTACCGCACCTCCCCCCCACAAACCTTGTACCGCACCTCCCCCCCACACACCTTGTACCGCACCTCCCCCCCACACACCTTGTACCGCACCTCCCCCCTCCACACCTTGTACCGCACCTCCCCCCTCCACACCTTGTACCGCACCTCCCCCCTCCACACCTTGTACCGCACCTCCCCCCTCCACACACCTTGTACCGCACCTCCCCCCCACACACCTTGTACCGCACCTCCCCCCACACACACCTTGTACCGCACCTCCCCCCGCACACACCTTGTACCGCACCTCCCCCCCACACACCTTGTACCGCACCTCCCCCCCACACACCTTGTACCGCACCTCCCCCCCACACACACATTGTACCGCACCTCCCACCCACACCTGATACCGCACCTCCCCCACACACACCTTGTACCGCACCTACCCCCCCACACACCTTGTACCGCACCTCCCCCCCCACACACCTTGTACCGCACCTCCCCCCCCACACACCTTGTACCGCACCTCCCCCCCACACACCTTGTACCGCACCTCCCCCCCACACACCTTGTACCGCACCTCCCCCCCACACACCTTGTACCGCACCTCCCCCCCACACACCTTGTAATGCACCTCCCCCCCACACACCTTGTACCGCACCTCCCCCCACACACCTTGTACCGCACCTCCCCCCCACACACCTTGTACCGCACCTCCCCCCCACACACACATTGTACCGCACCTCCCACCCACACCTGATACCGCACCTCCCCCACACACACCTTGTACCGCACCTACCCCCCCACACACCTTGTACCGCACCTCCCCCCCCACACACCTTGTACCGCACCTCCCCCCCCACACACCTTGTACCGCACCTCCCCCCCACACACCTTGTACCGCACCTCCCCCCCACACACCTTGTACCGCACCTCCCCCCCACACACCTTGTACCGCACCTCCCCCCCACACACCTTGTAATGCACCTCCCCCCCACACACCTTGTACCGCACCTCCCCCCACACACCTTGTACCGCACCTCCCCCCCACACAACTTGTACCGCACCTCCCCCCCCCACACACCTTGTACCGCACCTCCCCCCCACACACACCTTGTACCGCACCTCCCCCCCACACACACCTTGTACCGCACCTCCCCCCACACACACGCCTTGTACCGCACCTCCCCCACACACGCCTTGTACCGCACCTCCCCCCACACGCCTTGTACCGCACCTCCCCCCACGCCTTGTACCGTACCTCCCCCCCACGCCTTGTACCGCACCTCCCCCCCCACGCCTTGTACCGTACCTCCCCCCCCACACCTTATACCGCACCTCCCCCCCACACACCTTGTACCGCACCTCCTCCCCCCACCTGGAACCGCACCTCCTCCCCCCACCTGGAACCGCACCTCCTCCCCCCACCTGGAACCGCACCTCCTCCCCCCACCTGGAACCGCACCTCCTCCCCCCACCTGGAACCGCACCTCCTCCCCCCACCTGGAACCGCACCTCCTCCCCCCACCTGGAACCGCACCTCCTCCCCCCACCTGGAACCGCACCTCCTCCCCCCACCTGGAACCGCACCTCCTCCCCCCACCTGGAACCGCACCTTCCCCCCACCTGGAACCGCACCTCCCCCCCACACACCTTGTAATGCACCTCCCCCCCACACACCTTGTACCGCACCTCCCCCCACACACCTTGTACCGCACCTCCCCCCACACACCTTGTACCGCACCTCCCCCCCACACACCTTGTACCGCACCTCCCCCCCCACACACACCTTGTACCGCACCTCCCCCCCACACACACCTTGTACCGCACCTCCCCCACACACACACCTTGTACCGCACCTCCCCCCACACACACGCCTTGTACCGCACCTCCCCCACACACGCCTTGTACCGCACCCCCCCCCACGCCTTGTACTGTACCTCCCCCCCACGCCTTGTACCGTACCTCCCCCCCACGCCTTGTACCGCACCTCCCCCCCCACGCCTTGTACCGTACCTCCCCCCCACACACCTTGTACCGCACCTCCTCCCCCCACCTGGAACCGCACCTCCTCCCCCCACCTGGAACCGCACCTCCTCCCCCCACCTGGTACCGCACCTCCTCCCCCCACCTGGAACCGCACCTCCTCCCCCCACCTGGAACCGCACCTCCTCCCCCCACCTGGAACCGCACCTCCTCCCCCCACCTGGAACCGCACCTCCTCCCCCCACCTGGAACCGCACCTCCTCCCCCCACCTGGAACCGCACCTCCTCCCCCCACCTGGAACCGCACCTCCTCCCCCCACCTGGAACCGCACCTCCTCCCCCCACCTGGAACCGCACCTCCTCCCCCCACCTGGAACCGCACCTTCCCCCCACCTTGTACCTCCTCCGCTGCACATCACACATGTACCTTCCGTGCAGTGCCAAGAAGCCGCCGAACTTCCGGTGCGGGGGCGGGCCTGCATGGGACGCCACAACATCCGAGAGGTGCGCCTGCTGCAGTGGGGGAGGAAACGTGGGGGCGGCAACCGGACACGGAGCGGCGCTGCGGCCCGGCAAGAGGTCAGGTCCAACTGTCAGTGACAGCTGGCCGGGTCCCTCGCAGCCTCTGGGCCTGTGACAACTGGCCCGGCTCTGTCCCCCTGTCGGCGGCACTGGGTGCGGCCCCCCCCAAGAGAAAAGGCGTCCGGGCTTTGCCCGGGCTATAGCTACGCCCCTGGCTTTGAGGTGAGCTCCTTGGGTGTATGCCAACCAAGGTGCTTTATTTACCAGTCATCTAGCAAGCCACCTTTGCACTTCTACCTTTGTTAGACATATTAGGTAATATTAAGGTGCTTATCAGGATTTGCCCCCTTTTTTTTTAAAGCTCAACAAATAAATATTCTTATTTGAACTTTGTTTTTATGGGTGGCAAAAATTCTTGTGACTTTTTGTATAGTCATAAAAAAAGTGAATGTAAACTCCACTTGGTGTATGAATAATACATTTGCTAGTCAGAATTTGACTAAGGTGATTTCATTACGGACAACTTTGTTTGGATACATGTTAAAAGTTCTATGAGGGATCCATTCAAAATTAAGATGGGGAACATTAAAAATGTCAAGCAACAACTTTCTGGGGCACAGTTTTAGTTCAAATGCAATTAAAGCATTGTCCAGCACAGACACAGTGAATTGCTAGGGTCCGTAATTGAGTGCGCGCGGCAGTTATAGTTGGCTGTGGTTAGCCAGCCATTGTCTGCTAGGGCCGCGCATGCGCACGGCCGTGAGCGTGGAGCCGGGTGATAGCGGGGAAGACTCAAAAAGTAAGTATTCGCGACGCTACCGCCGATGTAATTAATATGTGTTTGTGTGTGTACACACAATGTTAAAAAATATTTTATTCTTGTTACCAACGTCTTTTTTATATTTTATAAATATATAATAAAACACACACACACCCCCTCCCCCCCCCCCCAAAACCTGTTGCTCCGGGCAGCACGGACCACCATACACACAAAAAGTGTACGTCACGTGCACGCGGGTTCGCACACCTACTATAGAACAAGTCTTGGTCACCAGAAAGTGCTCAGGATGACAATGAATGTCAAAGGCAGGGCACTTTGATGCTTTAAGGAGAGGCAGATTATGAGCTTTTAAATATGTTTAACAATTATTACTAATCCTTGCCGTGTTGTGCATAGTTAAAATACGTAAGTATTATGAGGTTCGTGTGTCACCCAAAACTTGTCTCACCCTTACATGTAATCTATCGAAAGGGTTGCACCCTGGGGATTAGATAATATAAATTAACAATACAAAGTGCTTTGCCTACAGTTATACTGTATGTAGTGAAGTAGGTTTTATTGTGTTGCTTCTAGCAGTGACTGAGTTACGCTTCTTTTGGACAAGACCCATCTCTTTCCTGGTTGTTGAGGTGGCATGTTGATCTTGTAGTGAGTAGAATGTATTGCCCGTGGACATGATTAGGGTGTGTCTCCACTGGATGTGAATGAGGTGCATTGCTAGTGGGTGTGAATGAGTTGTCTTGTGTGAGGGTATGAAGAGGACATAAGGGTGAGTCCCCAGTCTTCACTGTGGCACACGCGCCCGGCGGGAGGGGGGTGGCGCGTGCACAGTGCTACACCGCGATCGGCGGTCTGAGTGAAGGTTTCGACGGGAGGGGGCGTGTCGGTGGGTTTGCGGGGACGTGGCCATGACATCCCGCGGCTGGTTAGCCCTCATTGGCTGAACCGCCGGCGGGGGCGTGGCCACACCTCCGTCGCAAATGCTAATCTCAAATTCCCCTGCCTGCCTGAAAACCTTTCGCGCACCGCTGGGGAAAGGAGTGCGACAAGGTAGGAACTGGGAACGGCCTGACTGGGGGGGGGGGGGGGGGGAAGTGGCAGGGCTTGATTGCACAGTGCACGCCAAGGCGTGCGCTGTAGTAGTTACTGGGACTCTAGCCTCACTCCACTGGACGCAGATTTGTTACATTACTGCAGAGTTTCCATGGGTTGTGCCGCTCTTCGTCTGAGTGTACTGTAATGTTCTTGAACATGAGAAAGGGGCGTCTCTCCTCTGGCTGAGTCCATGGTGACTCAGCCCTTGCGGAGGCGCGCTGAGGCTGAGGGAAAGCGCGTGCTTTCCCTGGCCTTGGTTAGCGCGCCATCCGGGGGCGGGCCAGTGACATCACGGAGCTGGTTCGCCCCATTGGT
>NC_134485.1:136298910-136363910 GCF_040206685.1 Ascaphus truei
GGGATGTGAGGTGCAAGGGGGAGAGATGTGAGCTGCAGGGAGGAGAGATGTGAGCTGCAGGGGGGGAGGGATGTGAGCTGCAGGGGGGGTGGGATGTGTGTGGTGTGCAGGGGGGTATTGTGTGTTTGATGTGGAGGGGTGTATTGTGTGTGGGTGAGGGGGAGAGATGGGGGTATGAGAGATAGACGGGGAGTATCGCAAAGGTTGATAGTGTTGGGTTCTGGGGGAGATATGAGGATGATGATGGGGGGTGCTGGGGAAGAGATGATGATGATGATAGGTGCTGGAGGAGAGATGATGATGATGATGATGATAATTTTACCCGTGCGGCCCAATTTTTTTTTCCTTGGAGCAGTTCGGCCCTTCGCACTTTACGAGTTGTGCAGGCCTGGCGTACGTGCACAAAGGCAATCCTATTGGGGGGGCATTCATCCACCTCTTTGCTGCCTCCCTTCCCTCTCCCCCCCCTTTATTTTCCCTTCCTGCTCCCATTTGCCTTTTTATTCTCCTTGCTCTTTGGCTTGCTGTCCCCAGTGTCATTCAAACTCCTATCTACAGTATTATTATTTTATTTTTTTTCGTTTTCAAGTTTTTTTTTTTATTATTCTGTGCATTCATAGTATGATTGATATAGTGGCAGCCTACCCTCTCACTTGCAGAGGATTGCAGCGAAGCAGGTTGCCAGCGGAGGAGAGCAGGACCACAGCGCTATTGCAGGGCAGACACCGGAAGGAGGGGCGTGTGACATCACAGCTCTGGGGCGTTCTCCTCCCCGTACCTCCAAAGCCCCCGCGCGTGCGCGCACACACACCATCAAGTGGCCGCAACCTGCACTAACCTGTTCGGCCGCACGCGCAAAGCTTCTTCGCCTGCCCGCAACTTTTTTGCCCTCTCGCGCACAGCGTCTGCTGGCCCGCGCACACCAGGTTTCGCCACACGCCGCCCACGCCCCCCTAAATAATCTTGCGCTCCCCCAGTTTGCGCACCGCTGCATTCAATCATAACACCACACACACACACAATCACAACACAAACCCAAAACCAACACAGGCAACACACTCATATCACAACACACACAATCACAGACAACACACACTCATAAGGCCTCGGTCCCGCTGCGCTCGTTGGCGCGGGCGGCAATGTCGCGAGTTCCCCACCAGCAGGGGAATCCTCGCGAGCCGGTCCCGGTCCCCACTGGCGGCACAGCTGACTACACGCTGTCGCGCGTCAGCCGCTGGAGACACCAGAGAATGGTGTTTTCTAGCTTTGACGCGTGACGTATGTGGCTGTGAGCCAATGGGGAGGGGAGGCTTCGGGAGGAGGAGAGGCTTCGGGGAGCGGGGAGGAGTGTGGAGTGAAAGCAGGTGAGTGCCTTTCTCTGTGTGTGTGTCTGTGTGTGTGCGTGCCTGTCTGTGTGTGTGTGCCCGAGTGCCTGCCTCTGTGTGTGTGTGTGTGTGTGTGTGTGTGTGTGTGTATGTATGAGTGCCTGCGTGTGTGTGTGTTTAATACTTACCGAAGCTCCAGCTCCAGCCCGAGTCCGTGGAGGGAGGGGGGGGGAGAGTAGCGGGTCCCTCCGCTCAAGCCACGCCCCCCCTCCCTGTCAAACCGCCCACCACCCGCCCACCTCCCGCTCCGGCTCCCGCTCCCTACAGACCGCATATCGCGGTCTGTGTATCTCAGCGCACCGCCTGTCAGCAGTGCGGGTGCGCTGACTCTGGGAGCGGGGCCTTAGCCTAAGTCATACTGTACGTCATACACTTGGGGGGGTACTAAGCATGCTCCGGTGGGGAAACAGACAGGAGGAGGGGATGTCTGTGTGCAGAGAAGCCACAGCACAGAGAAGCCCCGCAGCAAGCCACAGCACAGAGAATCCCCGCCCCGCAGCAAGCCACAGCACAGAGAATCCCCGCCCCGCAACAAGCCACAGCACAGAGAATCCCCGCCCCGCAGCAAGCCACAGCACAGAGAATCCCCGCCCCGCAGCAAGCCACAGCACAGAGAATCCCCGCCCCGCAGCAAGCCACAGCACAGAGAATCCCCGCCCCGCAGCAAGCCACAGCACAGAGAATCCCCGCCTCGCAGCAAGCCACAGCACAGAGAATCCCCGCCCCGCAGCAAGCCACAGCACAGAGAATCCCCGCCCCGCAGCAAGCCACAGCACAGAGAATCCCCGCCCCGCAGCAAGCCACAGCACAGAGAATCCCCGCCCCGCAGCAAGCCACAGCACAGAGAATCCCCGCCCGCAGCAAGCCACAGCACAGAGAATCCCCGCCCCGCAGCAAGCCACAGCACAGAGAATCCCCGCCCCGCAGCAAGCCACAGCACAGAGAATCCCCGCCCCGCAGCAAGCCACAGCACAGAGAATCCCCGCCCCAAGCCACAGCACAGAGAATCCCCGCCCCGCAGCAAGCCACAGCACAGAGAATCCCCGCCCCGCAGCAAGCCACAGCACAGAGAATCCCCGCCCCGCAGCAAGCCACAGCACAGAGAAGCCCCGCCCCGCAGCAAGCCACAGCACAGAGAATCCCCGCCCCGCAGCAAGCCACAGCACAGAGAATCCCCGCCCCGCAGCAAGCCACAGCACAGAGAATCCCCGCCCGCAGCAAGCCACAGCACAGAGAATCCCCGCCCCGCAGCAAGCCACAGCACAGAGAAGCCCCGCCCCGCAGCAAGCCACAGTACAGAGAAGCCCCGCCCCGCAGCAAGCCACAGCACAGAGAATCCCCGCCCCGCAGCAAGCCACAGCACAGAGAATCCCCGCCCCGCAGCAAGCCACAGTACAGAGAATCCCCGCCCGCAGCAAGCCACAGCACAGAGAATCCCCGCCCCGCAGCAAGCCACAGCACAGAGAATCCCCGCCCCGCAGCAAGCCACAGCACAGAGAATCCCCGCCCCGCAGCAAGCCACAGCACAGAGAATCCCCGCCCCGCAGCAAGCCACAGCACAGAGAATCCCCGCCCCGCAGCAAGTCACAGCACAGAGAATCCCCGCCCCGCAGCAAGCCACAGCACAGAGAATCCCCGCCCGCAGCAAGCCACAGCACAGAGAATCCCCGCCACGCAGCAAGCCACAGCACAGAGAATCCCCGCCCCGCAGCAAGCCACAGCACAGAGAAGCCCCGCCCCGCAGCAAGCCACAGCACAGAGAATCCCCGCCCCGCAGCAAGCCACAGCACAGAGAATCCCCGCCCCGCAGCAAGCCACAGCACAGAGAATCCCCGCCCCGCAGCAAGCCACAGCACAGAGAATCCCCGCCCCGCAGCAAACCACAGCACAGAGAATCCCCGCCCCGCAGCAAGCCACAGCACAGAGAAGCCCCGCAGCAAGCCACAGCACAGAGAAGCCCCGCAGCAAGCCACAGCACAGAGAAGCCCCGCAGCAAGCCACAGCACAGAGAATCCCCGCCCGCAGCAAGCCACAGCACAGAGAATCCCCGCCCCGCAACAAGCCACAGCACAGAGAATCCCCGCCCGCAGCAAGCCACAGCACAGAGAATCCCCGCCCGCAGCAAGCCACAGCACAGAGAATCCCCGCCCGCAGCAAGCCACAGCACAGAGAATCCCCGCCCCGCAGCAAGCCACAGCACAGAGAATCCCCGCCCGCAGCAAGCCACAGCACAGAGAATCCCCGGCACGCAGCAAGCCACAGCACAGAGAATCCCCGCCCCGCAGCAAGCCACAGCACAGAGAAGCCCCGCCCCGCAGCAAGCCACAGCACAGAGAATCCCCGCCCCGCAGCAAGCCACAGCACAGAGAATCCCCGCCCCGCAGCAAGCCACAGCACAGAGAATCCCCGCCCCGCAGCAAGCCACAGCACAGAGAATCCCCGCCCCGCAGCAAGCCACAGCACAGAGAATCCCCGCCCCGCAGCAAGCCACAGCACAGAGAAGCCCCGCAGCAAGCCACAGCACAGAGAAGCCCCGCAGCAAGCCACAGCACAGAGAATCCCCGCCCGCAGCAAGCCACAGCACAGAGAATCCCCGCCCCGCAGCAAGCCACAGCACAGAGAATCCCCGCCCGCAGCAAGCCACAGCACAGAGAATCCCCGCCCGCAGCAAGCCACAGCACAGAGAATCCCCGCCCGCAGCAAGCCACAGCACAGAGAATCCCCGCCCCGCAGCAAGCCACAGCACAGAGAAGCCCCGCAGCAAGCCACAGCACAGAGAAGCCCCGCCCGCAGCAAGCCACAGCACAGAGAATCCCCGCCCCGCAGCAAGCCACAGCACAGAGAATCCCCGCCCGCAGCAAGCCACAGCACAGAGAATCCCCGCCCGCAGCAAGCCACAGCACAGAGAATCCCCGCCCCGCAGCAAGCCACAGAGAAGCAACAGCACGGAGCTTGAGCTTCTTGGCCGCCCGTGCACAGCTCTGCCCGCCCCCAGGTTTCCCCGCACACAGCCTGCGCCCCTAAATAAACTTGCGTCCCCCCTCCAATTTGCGCATCGCTGGCGTACAGCACTATCTCCGCTCTTGTGCTTCCCCACATCAGCTACAACAGGTCTCCCTGGGTGAAACCGACTAAGCACCAATATGGGTTATTGCACTGCAATGCTGTGTTGAGTACCATTGATGTCCATGGCAGGTAACGCGATAGCACGATGCAATAAACCATATATAAGCTTAGTGAATAGCGGCATCTGATTATAAAACAAACCACCTTGCAGCTCTTTCATAATGACTAATACACAGGTTCAGCCTTGCTCTGACAGTTTGTCTTGATTTTATATATCCCAATCAGTTCAATTTTCATATAGTCCACTCTTTGGTTGTTTTTAACCATTGAATATCATTTGTTGCAACTACAGTACCTTTTTAGATTGAATGCAATCTATGCCTGTTGGCACTATCGCAGTTTCCATCTGAGCAAAACTGAATCAAAAATGTGATTCCGCTTGGATTAGACTAAGGCCGCGCTTATAGTGTTGGCAAAGGCGACGCGACCTATGATGTCACCCGTCGCCACCCGCAAAAGTTATAATTAGTTTTTCCGTGGCGGTCGCCAGCGACATCACGACGGAGTCAATGTATTTGATTTGGAGCGGCGTCGCCATCGCAAGGTGCTATAAGCGCAGCCTATGTCAAGAAGAGTGGACTGTCATGGTGAGGATTGATCTGGACCATGAGTGTTTCGAGGGCTCTAATGTTAAATACTGGAACTGGTTTTACATCAACCTTTAGATGAAAGTAAATCCGAATTTTCTACAAATTATCAGACTTTCACAGTATATTGCCACGTCTATTAATTTGCTATTGAAATCCTTGTTTTGCATTAATTTAACCATACTCGTGTAGCGCACTTGCCCCCACCCTATGGGCGATACAGCGGCTACTGTGTGTGTGATGCGTTACCTGAGGTTCACAGGAGGCCTGAACTTCTGCGGCTGGGAGCCTGGGGTGTACCTGATCCGTCTGGTGACAGCGCCTCCACCTGGGCAGGATCCTGTGTTGGATAACCCCGTCACAGGACAATATAAGAAATAAACTTGTGGTATAAGAGAACAGTTTACTGCAGGCATACAATAACAATGGTACCAATCCCACCAACTAGGCCATCCACGGCGTACCCTCCAACTCTCTGACCACACCTAATAACACAGTCCCCAAAGTACTGAGGGGGCCATGGGCACCCAACCACCCTGGTGCCTACAAGTAACAACCTACCCAATGTGACACAGCGCTGCCTCACTAATGTGTGTACAGTTGGTGCACTTGTCGAGATGAGGTATACCTGCCAGGTGCTCCAACACCCGGTAACACCAACTGAAGAAAGGGGATCCGCTGATCCAGTGACATTGTCCGCCTACACGTGGGGTGGTATCAGGTTGGAGTGTCCCACACTAAAGAGTCTCTATGTCTGTCAGTGGTGGTCTGGTCCCAGACCACAGACAGCAACTACTGCGCGGCGTTATGTTGTGCCCCTGCCACTAGTGAGGCAAAGTGGGGCAGTGTCCCTGTAGCAGCCACAAACTACACAGGGACGTCTCTGCCTTAGTGCAGGGGCCACTGACGCCCTGCACATGCACACCCTATCGGCGTGGTCCTCACCGCAAGAAAAGTTTCAATCACCGGAAGCAGGGGATTGCCGCAGCCCTACTGGCTAGTTCCCGGCACCTGACTAACTGCCGCTGTGCATTGTGGGGATTGTAGTCCCCGCGGAACCCGGTGTTTGTTAATGGCTGACACTCTCAGGTGCTCATGCGCATGCGTTGCAATGGCCGTCTCAACTACTTGCAACTCTCTGCGCGTGGGCTGTGTCGCGCAGGCGCGGCTATACACAAGATGCGGCGCCCTCTCCCTCCGGCCGCCGCGGGACTCCGGCGGCCTGATCGCCCCGTAGCACCTGCTTACCTCACGGGGGTGCGCACACCCCACCGCCGGCACCCGCAGCGGTGCTGCAACCTCCCCACATAGAGGTAAGGGGGGCCCGGTGGAACCTGTAAGGAGACCTGACCACACTTGCATGTAACCACACAGTCTAAAAAGAAAATTATGTTCCCCACAATTTCCCACAGTACAGTACCTGCTAATTTGCCTCTACTTAGCAATTCTTAGCTTGTGATATATTATCATTTGTTTGCTATTTAATTCTACAGATTAGTTCACTGGAATTGAGTAAAAATCACCCCCCCCCCCCAAACTGCGTTTGTTTTGCACAGCTGTTAGTGAAATATTGCTGACCCCTCTGACACTGTAGGTATAAATATCCTACGTTAGCTCTGCTTTTCTGAGCACTGCATTAGGTGACATTTAAATGAAATGACGAAATTCCACAGAGGTTGTGAGGTTCAAGTACCTTGGTTTCTAAGCCAAAGTGGGACATGAATTGTACAAATGACTCATATCACATATGAGTACCTAATGACGACAATGACACCTGTGGCAAAAAGATTAGCAAGGTTCTGTGTGTGAGGTTTAGAAGTGAGAACTACCAACTGCTGCAGAATTGGAAAGATTGAATGCAGACACATGGTGCATTTACACAAATAGAGGTGGTTCCAATTTAACTACTTATTTCCAGGCTTATTGGCACCGTGCTTTGTAAAAAGACATCTACATTTATTAACCCTTTTATTGCCAGAGGCTACGCATGGGTGCGTTTTGTTTGCCAAAAAACAAGTTTGCTTGCAGATGAAAGTTTGCATATTCGTAGACCAAATTTTGTTTTTGTCGAATTTTCCCCGATATTCAGGAGGGGAAAAAGGGACCCCACCCCACCTGTCAATGAAAGGGTTAAATTTCAGGCTATAGCTTGGTGAACTGAATTCTGTAAAGATGTATGCAATAGTTATTGCTGTAAAAAAAAAAAAAAAAGAAAGTTGAGGTGGCTGAGGCTTTCTAAAATAAGTCACTTTGAAAAAGAAAGAATTGTAAAAAAAAAAGTGGTTCTCTGGGTGTAAGAATACAAAAGTGGTGGTACTTTGTAAGCCACTGGTTATAAATCTTCACAGGATACATTGGGGTATATACTCGGAAGACCATTCATTTTTAAATGTTACAATATCTTTGTTTAACGTATCGATATCCATAACACGTATCCCCAAAGGTGCTCAGCGCTAACACGTCCTGACATTTTCCTTACAAATAGCGGGTTGATAAATTTTAATGGACGTTTTGCTTACTCCTATGCAAATCACATGGTAATGAGCAATTTGCCAAAGGCGTGTAATATAGTGCATGTGCTACCGTGAGCGTGCGTCAATTAGAATGGCTGTGTCCAGGCCCAACGTTCTATACTTAAGCCGCGCACAGCAGTGAGCGTTGAGCCGGCAGGAGAAAAGACCTGAAAAGTATCTTTTTGCGCTGTTGCCATTGCGCGTCATGCTCTATGAGCCAATCCCAGTGAGGCTGCAATACAGATTGAGAACAACTAGCTGAATTGCGCCTATGTTTTCATTAAAATTACAACTATTTGAATCATTTAAAGTTTTAAAACCACAATACACTTTAAATGTTTTTTTTTATTTTTATATATAAAATATATTTTATTTATATATATAACATTATTTTAATGTTAATATATATTTAACAAATATTTTATTTATATATATAAAATCCGCCAGGTAACGGCGGGTAATTCCGGGTACTCGGTACATCACTAAATTCTCTGGTGTTAGGCTTGTTATATAGGAGGCCAGGCCTGCACAACTCCAGACCTCGAGGGCCGGAAACAGGCCAGGTTTTTAGGATATCCTTACTTCCGCACATCTGGCTCAATTAGTGGCTCAGTCATACTGATATACTGATATATATACACAACCATGCCACCGCTTACAACTATATAAACTAAACGTGCGAGCCACGTGCATGTGCAACGCCGGTCGCCTGCACGCACACCAGCGCCTACTACAGGCCTGCACAACTTAAGTCCTCGAGGGCCGCAAACAGGCCAGGTTTTCTGGATATCCCTACTTAAGCACAGCTGGCTCAATTAGTGGCTCAGTATGACTGAGCCACTAATTGAGCCAGATGTGCGGAAGTAAGGATATCCTAAAAACCTGGCCTGTTTCCGGCCCTCAAGGTCTGGAGTTGTGCAGGCCTGGCCTACTATATAACAAGCCTAACACCAGAGAATTTAGTGATGTACCGAGTACCCGGAATTACCCGCCGTTACCTGGCGGATTTTCAGCTACCTGGAAATTACCCGGATCCGGCATCTGAGAAGTGGGCCTGGCGCAGGGTAATACCCCGTGCCGGGTAATGTCAGGGTAGCTGAAAAATACATAATTACTTACCTGCTGTCAGCGACGGAAGGCGAGGAAGACCCGTGAGGAAGCCCGCAGTGACATCTAGGCAGGTCAGCAGAGGTCCTGTGGCGGTGGCAGCATCAGCAGTCTGTGTTCAGCCCGTGCGTGAGCTGGGGAACCATGTGACTTGCTCCTACTCCGGTCACATGGTTCCCCAGCTCACACTGCTGTGGAGTTCTGCAGCTCCCGCGCGGGCTGAACACACACTGCTGATGCTGCCACAGGACCTCTGCTGACCTGCCAAGATGTTGCCGCAGTCTTCCTCCACCCCCAGGTAAGAGCCGGCCGGGTAGATCATTTGATTTTGGCCGGGTACCCATACCCATTTTTTTTTAAAAGTAGGACCTGGTCCAACACTACCAGAGATCCCAAGACCTGCATTCATGTTAGTGCATGGGAATAAGGCTATTATTTAACACCTTTCAAAGCTGCCCTTACCCTCATCCAGACCATGAATAGCATTGTGTTCATGCCACAAATAGCCTACAAGGGAAAAGGGAAGGGCTTAAGTGTTACCCGCATTAATGTACTGAGCATAAGATTTATCCCTTTCACGTGTTATACTGACATATATATTGTGGAACATACAGTGTTAATGGCTGAAACACATTAACAGATGCATATGTAATTGTATTTTTTGTGTAAACTGTAATATACTTTTTTAGAATTAAATGGAATGTAGAATGTTTGTATATGTAATATAGTGTAAGAAGTATGAGAGTACAATAATGTTTATACATATGAGATCAACCATTTCACAGAGGCAGATTTTGGCAAAATATATTTTAATCACTAACACTTATTTCACTGTTTGTGGAATATATATTTTTTTTTAACAATACTGTATATACAAATTTGTAAACAAAATAAATATATATATATATTTATGATTTATTTATTTATAAAATATTTTACCAGGAAGTAATACATTGAGAGTTACCTCTCGTTTTCAAGTATGTCCTGGGCACAGAGTTAAGACAAATAATACATGTTTACAAATACAGTTACATAAATGAGCAGGGTATACAAGACATTACATGCACAGTTAAAGATAATATATATTATGGGCGTATGAAACAGTTACAGACCAGATTAAAATGTGTGACAGCCTTAGATTTAAAGAACTTAAACTGGTGGTGGATGTAAGAGTCTCTGGTAGGGTGTTCCAGTTTTGGGGTGCACGGTAAGAGGAGGAGCGGCCAGATACTTTGTTGAGCCTTGGGACCATGAACAGTCTTTTGGAGTCTGATCTCAGGTGGTAGGAGCTGCATGTGGTAGGGGTGAGGAGCTTTTTCAGGTAGCTGGGTAGCTTGCCCATAAGGAATTTGAAGGCAAGACAGGAAAGGTGAACTTTGCGCCTAGACTCGAGAGATGACCAATCTAGTTCTTTGAGCATTTCGCAGTAATGTGTGTTATAGTTGCATTGGAGAACAAAATGACAAATTGAATTGTAGAGGGTGTCAAGTTTGCTAAGGTGGGTTTGGGGTGCTGAGCCATATACTATGTCTCCATAGTCAATAATTGGCATTAGCATCTGCTGTGTGATACGCTTTCTGACCAGGAAACTTAGGGAGGATTTGTTCCTGTAAAGTACCCCTAGTTTGGCATAGGTCTTGGTTGTCAGGGTATCAATGTGCATCCCGAATGTTAAGTGGGAGTCAAACCATATGCCCAGGTATTTAAAACTAGTAACAGGAGTTGGGTGGTGTTATTGTGCCTCTTTTTTGGAGGTGCGCTGCTTGGCTCACTGGGCCACGAGTGCGTGCTCTAACACGTCAAAAGGTTTGCACCTGTGACCTAGATGGCATGGGCACATCTAGGGAAGATGGTGGAGGAGGTGGCACTTAAGCCACTAGTAAAACCCTTGAGGAGGGTAGTGAGAGGCACCATGGGTGGTGACTAGGGAGGGGGCACGGATAGCCCACACGCCCTGCTGGATGGCCCAGGTGAGGCCGGTCACAGAAGACACTATTTGTGTCATACTGTTAATGACAGCGGTAGTGTGCTGAAGCATGGTATTCATCATGATCCTGTGATAGCGCTGTGCAGCCTGGTAATGGCACTTGGAAGCTATCTCATGCCGGTGGGCTGCTTGCTCCATTCAGCGCATGTTCTGGTGCGATGAGCTCAATACGGCCAAGCTGGGCCGAGTTGTCCAGAAATCCTTCCCTCTGCATTTGACGAAGATTTCCCTAGTGCTCCAATAACAGCACACAATAAGACACTGATGTGGTCTGGCTCCTTGGGCAGCTGCAGAGGTTGGATGGGAAGCAGCGGGTGTAGCTGGAGAGGTAGCCACGGGTGTTTGCTAGGGGAGCTAGAGCCTCGTCTGTGCCCTCTTCGTGACCTCCGTGAGGAAGTTGGCTATTGCTCCTGCACTACGGGCTCTGCAGGCACAGATACAGCCTGTCTCGCTGCAGCCAAGAAAGGTTTAGGTTGTATCCTCAAATACATTTATACGTGGGTACATGTAAGCACATTTGGATACATTTGCTTTGGCCAAACAGCCATTTTATTACTTGTCTATTTGTTTATGGAACATTTTATCATTAGTATACAGTATAGAGGCTCTGATCCACACAGTGTTGCTAAACTTTGGAAAGCTTTAACTCTCGTGCACATGAATGAGAGCTGAGGCACAGTACAGTTTATCACACTTTTCTGGTACAATAACATTTAAGGGCCCATGCTATAAGCGTTCCTAAAAAATAATTGCCGGCCCATTTAAATCGCCGTTTTTGTGAGCGTTGCTATTGCGGTATTCAGAAAGCCGCGATAACCTGTGATGGCAACATTCCCAAAACGGGCGAGTAGCCGGCGACGTGATGATCGCCTCTCCGAAAAAGCCTTACCCTGCAATTTCTTTCAGCTGCAGAGAGAGCTGCTCAGAGAGCCGCCTCTCCCTGCGCAAATCTTGCACCAAATCAATGATTTTTAATAAAAATGTTAATACTAGTATAGATGAGCAGGGGGTCTCCGGAGCAGAACCACGTTGATTTCAGGTCTGGGGACCCCCTGCTTTCTGAGATACAGGCCCTGGTATGGGGTGAAGGCCCCATTATGGGGTGCCGGTATCTCATATGCATTTTATTCCCACGGTCGCGGGACATTTAAATGCATAGGAGGTACTGGCACACCATAACGGGGCATGCGTCTCGGGAAGAAGCGGGTCCCCGGACCTGAAATCAACGTGGTTCTGCTCTGGAGACCTCTTGCTCATCTACATTAGTATTAAAACAGCTGCTACCCACAATAAGCATTAAAAACACAACAACATTAATACCCACCTCCTCTACCCCCACATGATTGATACCAGAGGACGCGGGTGTCCGGGGGTCCTCAGGTAGTCCCCGCGGGTGTCTTGGGCCACTCGGGTAGTCACCATGGGTGACTGGGGGCCCTCGAGTGGTCCCTGTGGTCTCTGGGGCCCTCGGGTGGTCCCCGCGGGTGTCGTGGAGTCCTCAGGTGGTCCTTGCGGGTGTATGAAACAACTCCCCAGCAGGGGACACACCGGTGCACAGCGAAGGGATGAATGAATAATCAGAGGGATTTATTTAGATAAAGATATCAAAGATAAAGCACCCTGCGTGTGAAACATGTTAGAGTGACTGTATCAGTGCTTTTTGTCCATGTTTTTTATCTAAATAAATCCCTCTGATTATTCATTCATCCCTTCGCTGTGCACCGGTGTGTCCCCTGCTGGGGAGTTGTTCATATACTGCATGCAGATACCAGGGAGCACACCAAGCAGAGGATCCACTACGCTGTGTTTATTTGGCAACTACAAGCGACCATACCTTTACTTCATCCATTGAGAGAGGTGGCATCACGCAGATTGGGCAGAGAGGTCTGAGGGTTCTGACGCTGAATACTTCTGGCTTTGACGCAGAGTTGTGAGAGCCGCTACAGAGCCGAGTTTAGCAACGCGGGAGGCGTGGACACCACACTCGACATCAACAGTGTCGTGAGAGATGTGCCAGTCGAGGATTACGCCCTGATGTAAGGCGTGCAACAATTATTTGCTATACCAGACGCTCCCCCCCTCTCCAGCAGCCCATTTGCCAAGTCGTGAGTACTATTACCCATTGATGGGTGTTCTCTTACTATACAGCGGAACTTCTGCCTTATTTTCTCATCTGTGAGTGACTCTTGAGCACCGGTTTCCTAGAGCACAATATGCTCTGATATCTTTCTGGTTCTTGCGGGTGTATGGGGGCATTGAATGGGACTTCAGGGACCCCTGCTGTGTTAATCCGATGGGCCATTAGGAATCTCACAGAAATGTTGAGACATTTACTGTGAGATACCTTAGTTTTTACCCAGGCAAGTGATCAGATACTGGTGGCTGCATCTGTAAATGTCTTTTTTTCAGGTTTTTTCATTGTATTTATTTATTTTTTGTGTTTGCCCATTGACTGATAATATATATTAATCTGTGCCGCTTTAAGGTACAGATAAATACAGTGCCAGCCAATGCATTTTTTTGGCAAATGCTTATTTTTAATTTTTTGTCATTTTTTCTATGTGTTTTTATTGATTGGATTCAATTGTTTGAAATTTGGATGGCTTGTTTTTGGTACATTTTAGGATTGGTTAGTATTTGAAATTAATTTGTTTTGTTCGCTACTGGTTTAAATGAATTAATTTGTTGGTTAGTGCTTTTATTTATTAATTTGATTTGTTGATTAGTGCTTTTATGTTTATTAATTGGCTGTCTAGTGCTTTTATTTAATTGGTTGGCTAGTGCTTTTTTTTCTTGAATTGGGGTGTTTACGTGCTTGTGTATCTTTTATTATTGTGTATTTTTGGCTTTCATGCTTTTTTATTAGGATGACCATTGACTGCTATAGTGGCTTATCATGCCCACATTATATGGGTATGATGTACCACTATGCTAATTAATGGGTATATAGTGGGGTGGGTGGTTAGGCCTCCCGGGTGGGTAGTAGGGAGGGTTGGTTAACCCCTTATTTACTATAGCGGTTATTAACCGCCACGGTGATTAAGGGGTTAGGGGCCATAAGATTGTATTTTTTCATGTATTCTTGCTGCCATCACAGGACATGGACCTGCAGTATGCTGACAAGGACGCCCTTTATTATGGTAAGTAGAAAGGTTTATGCTGGCTGGCTAATGTTTTATTATATAATGGGCACATGCACTATTATCCATATCTGAATCATAGTTATTTTGCCCATTACTGTAATGTATGTGGTGGGGGGTGTGGTGGTGTCTGGGGGGGGGGCGTCGGGTGGTCCCCGCAGGTTTATGGTGACCCTCGGGTTGTCCGCACGGGTGTCCGGGGCAAAAAAATTATAAAATATGTCCAGTACATTGAAATAAATACGGCCCTCAGACACCCACGGGGACCACCTGAAGACACCCGCGGCCTCTGGTATCAATCATATGGGGGTAGGGGATGTGGGTACTAGTGCTTATTGTGGGTAAAGGGTTTTTTTGGTCCTTGGTGGGTAGCAGGAGGGGTCAACCCCCTCCATTGCCTTAGCGGTTAGCCAGTTAGGTAATGAAGTTGCCTGTAAATGCATTTTTTATGCATGGTATTCATGCCGGGTGTCTCCGGTGCTGATTTTAATGGATATCGGCTCCGGAGACTAACGCATCGATCCGGATCAGAAAAAAAAGCATTTGTTTTTCTAAGTCCTGTATCGCCGCCTTCTCAGCAGCTTCTCACCAGTCTCATGCCAACTTTTCCTGGGGTGAGGATTTTTGGAGAAACTCGCCATTCTAGAGTCGTGATTAGCCTCGGTAGGCATCGATAACCTAATCGCGGATACCAGAATTGCACGAGTTTCAGAACCTGACGATAAGTGGCTTATCGCTGCGCACCCAGCGATTTTGGCTGAAATTTTTGGTGATTCGTGCCTTTATCGCCCACTTATCGAGGCTTACTGAATAGCAGTAGGCATTTTGGCTGATAAGTGCTCGATAAGTGACTTATGAACGCTTATAGCATAGGCCCCTTAGTTACCTCTCCTTTTCAGTTATATCCTGGGCAGTAAGTTATGTTAAGTAACTTCAAAGTGAATATTTCTAAGATGATTGTGTAACACTCCCTGCCCGGCTCCTAAGGAGTTTACATTGATGTGTAATATTTGGTTACTCGGCATAGTTTACCTCAAATCAGGATTCAGGCACCTGGGTGATAAGGTAGCAAGGGTGAAAAAGATGGGCGCAAGGAACTTTTGTACTAAAAATCCAATCTTTATTCTGGTACCCAGGTACAGGGACACTTCCCACACATACTCGACATAGTTGATATAGTTGTATGTTGCTTTACATACTCTTTGTTACTCATGACCTGGTACTTCCCTAGGTGTCCACTCTTAACAATCAGAGGGAAGCTCATATACTTGGCTCTGCAGGGTCCTTCCACCCAGGACTAGAGCTTCAATCGCCCCCTCCCGACAACCCCCCCCCCCCCGTGTTGGTGGCCTTGCGAGCCCTCCCCTTTAACACCTATAGTTCTCTTTCCCCCCCCCTTCTGTCTCTCACTCTTCCCCCATCTCTTCCTCACTCACTCTGACCCCTCCCTCTCTTAGGGCTGGGACCCGCTGCGCCCGGCGGCGCGGGCGGCCGCACGAGCGTTCCCCACCAGCAGGGGAATCCTCCCGAGCCGGTCCCAGTCCCCCCTCACTGCACAGCTCACTACACGCTGTGATGCGTCAGCCGCCAGGGGATTCAAGAGAATTGTAATCCCAAGCGGCGACGCGTCACGTGGTGTGGCTGTGAGCCAATGAGGAGGGGAGGCTGCGGGGAGGAGAGTATGGGGGGAAAGCAGCGTGAGTGCCTGTCTGTGTGTGTGAGCGGCTACATGGTTGAGGGGCTGAACGGCTGAGGGGCGGTCCCGCCCCCTCATGTCATGGTCGCGCCCCCCACCCGTTTTGGCCACCCCCCGCTCACAAAAATTGTCCCTTTGGACCGGAAAAAGGCCCAAGTGCCTCTCCACGCGCCGCCTGTCTGCAGTGCGGACGCGTGGTCTGAGGCAGCAGGGCCTTAGCCTTACACCCCCTCCATCTCCTCCCTCTGCAATCACAACAAATTTAGCAAGTGTGCTACATATATTTGCTGTAGTGTCACTTACCACGCATCTTCCACATCCAATGAATCCACAAGTTTGAGTAGTCCCACTACCTGTGAGGGCGCAATGACTGAGCTGACTTGCTCCTTCATACGGTTCAGGTGCAAGGAGACAGGTGGTCCCCTTCCAGTCTTCCTTGCCTGGGCTGCGTGGTCGGCCAATATTTTATTTTTTTAATTTTGCTCTTGCATTCCGCCCAATCGTGCCGGCAGTATTGCCAAGAGCATTAATGTGGTTAAGCATGTTCCCCCAAATGTGCTGCTTTTTAGCAGTGCTGGTCTTGGGGCAGAGACGCCATTAATTTAGAGTGGTTATCTACTAATCCATCTATAAGGAGTTCTAATTCCTCATCATTGAGTTTAAGGCTTGTAATACTGCCAGTCGCAGCAGAGGAGGTAGAAGTTGCTCAGCCATCTCTACTGTTAAGCTGTTGAAAATGGCTGAGTGTTTCAGTTTGTAATGTATATTTATTTGAAATTGTAAAATGGTCATAGACGTGGTGTTAGGGTCAAGCTAATGCCCAACGCATGACAACAAACGTGCGCTTATAACACTTTTTAACAATGCGCATTTGCAGTGTATTTTTTAACGCGTCTCAATGCTGCGTTAATCCCCATTATCCAGATAATCTTACGATGGTTATTTTGCTAATGGACGATATTCTCGTATCTCATTAGCTTTGAGGATACTTGTTCATAAGAAGTAAAATAACGACGATTCCCTATTTCGTGAATGTCATGTTATTAGGTTAAAATGAACAACCTTCTGAAGATCTACCCTATTATGCTTTAATTTCCCCTATTTTTAGTGGCAGCAGTTTCTATATGTTGTATGACTTTTGTCATTGTAATAGGAGGGGTTATTTGAAGGCGTTCTTTCATTTTATACATCTCTAGTACAGTATATGTGCAATTGAAGCTTTAATAACTGTTATGTTTTAGAGCAGACTTTGCAAACCCAAGTGGATGCATTACTTGCTTTAATTTTGGTGATATGTTCTGATGAGAGTTTTTGTAAATATATGATAGCCCCTTTATCCATTTTCTTTACATGCATTCCTAAGGCTGCAACTATAGTGCCGGCGACAGCGATGCGGCGTCAAAGCAAATGCATTAACGCCATCGCTTGCGCTTCTAGTAAGCGCAACACGCCGGCTTGGTCGCGATCGCTGGAAGTCATCACAATTTGATTTTTCCAGCGACTGTAGCCTGATGTCGCCGGCACTATAAGCGCAGCTTTAGAAAAAATCTATCAGGGTTGCTTTAAATTTGTAAAGAAGAGGGGCGAATTTAAAGTTGGTAGATTGGAAATTACAGATATAGGGTGCAGCCTAGACAAAGTCCTCACTGGGTAAAGTAGAATGGGGAGAATTATAGAGGTGGCAAGCTTGGACATGTTAAACCAGTTTAGCTCTACCAATCATGATCCTGCTTAAACATGTAGAATTCTGAGTAGGTCCTATAATTGTAGGGGATGAATGTGCAAGACAAATTCCCAGCCCCAACTAGAGAGAAATGCAAGATAATGTATACTTACATACATACATACTCTATAAGGCTGCGTCCATAGGACTGCAGCCGTGCGGAGGCTGAGGGAAAGCGGGTGATTTCCCTGGCCTTGGTCCGCGCGCCGTCCGGGGGCATGTCGGGGGGCAGGGGGGCCTGTGACGTCACAGAGCTGGTTCGCTCTCATTGGGCGAACCGCTCACGTGACCGGCCCTGCGCTCCCGTGAGCGCGAAAATCTTTCTTTTGAAAAAGACCTTCGCTTCCGCACGCTTGCGGAAGCGTGCGCGAGCCCCTGCTAAAGCCACTCTCATTGCGGCTCCAGGGGCTCACTGAGAAGCGTCAGCGCGCCTAAGCGCTGACCCTGGACGCAGCCTAACAGATTTCTTCAACTGGTGACTCACGAAGGATCTTGTTGTGGCCCTTTGTACGCTTAGGTCTTGGCCATAGTGCAGCAGACTGCACGAGCGATGTTGCTCGCGCCGAAAACAAACCAATGGAGGCTAATGCGCATGTGAATAGTGCGCATGTGAGTGGCGAGGCGACCGATGCGTGGCGAGACAAAATAGTTTGTCTTTGCCACACAACAGCCGGGTCACGTGAGTGGTTTGCCTAATGAGAATGAACCAGATCTGTGACATCACGGCCACAGCCCCCGACATGCCTCCCTGTCGCCTCTGCCTGCAGGACAGAAATCTGTCCTGCTGCAGGCGAGCATGACGTCACACAAATTCACTATGGACGGGGCCTTAGGCTGTGGCCAAGGTGAAGGGAAGGTGATAACTCTGAATGCACTTGTCCAGGGTGAGGGTGCGCGTGTGCTTGCTGGCGAGACAGCCACATTTGATTTGGCTGCTTGCTGATGCGTCACGCGAGCGGTTCGCTCAATGAGGACAAACCAGCTCCGTGACATCATGGCCACGCCCCCCCCCCCCCCTGTACGCAAATAGCTTGCCAGAAATCGCAGAGCGCATGACGTCACGGTGCTCCAGCACAATCTCCCTTCCTGGCCGCAGCCTTAGCTGCCCAAACAACTAGTATGAAAATAGCAGGGGCAAAGGGCAATTGACAAACTAACTCACATGTAAATATATGATGGAGATGTTATACATGCTTGCAAAATGTTTAAATATTATAGTTTTCAAGTTTTTAAATGTATCTGAAATTGCATTATAATAAGCCTGTGGTCCTTCAACTCCTAAAATATTTTCTATTTTGGCTCTTTAGAGAAGAAGTTTAAGAGCCCTGCTCTATATCAAAATAATTCATGTTCTTATAAATATACATGGCACCAGTGGCGTAGCAAGACATTCGCAGGCCCCCGGGCAAAAAAATTTTCAGGGCCCCATTAATATTAATACTGACTATCATTTTTCCTCCCTCCCATCCTCTCCTTGATCCTCCATCTCAGGGGTGCGCAAACTGGGGGGCGCAAGATTATCTGCGGGGGCGCAGGTTTTACAGAGGCCCTGCGCTCTTCCCGTAGGCACTTAAATTAAATACCAGGGAAGCTGCCAAGGCCTCTGTAAACTTCAATTACCTTGGTTCAGACGGCTTCTGGAGACGCGTTGCTATGGCAACATGACGCCCAGAGCCGAGGTGGGGGGCACGGAGAGGGGGACAGCCAGCAGGGTGGCGCAGGAGAAAAAGATTGCGCTCCCCTACTCCATCTCATCATCCCTCAACTCTCCCCCTCCCCATCATCTGCTCTCCCCCCCTCCTCCTCTCCATTTCTCCCCCCCCACTCATTATCATCATCTCTACTCCTTCCTCCCCCATCCTATCTGTCACACTACAAACACTACACCTTATACACATACCATATACAAATACACATTTATATTCAACATGCAAAAAAAACACTAAATATACAGCATATACATGCATGAAACACACATGCATTACAAATACACACACTTATCAACACAGACACACACTTACCAATACAGACATACACACACACACACACACACTTACTAACAGACACACGGAACCAGGAGATGCAAAGAGCAGCTATTGAGTGCTCTGCAGCGCCACCTGCTGCCCGGAAGTGGTTAAGCAGGAAGAAAGCCCCACTCGCCTCCTCACTCCAGCTGTTCCGTGATCAGCTCCACACTCCGCAGCCGGCATCCTCCGCTCCCCTCATACCCGCCCAAGCTTGTCTCTATCTGAAGAGAGACAGATGGGCTACCGACAGGGAGGGGAGAGCGGGACCCCCACAAGTGCGGGCTGCCCGGACTATAGCTACGCCCCTGCATGGCACATTTATATGTACAGTATTTCCTATGTCCAACCACCACTGGTCTACAACCTCAGGATCGCTTTAGGTAGCCTTTTTCTGGCAAAGGGTATCAGTTTAGTAACTGACACCTGTCACTGCATCTGACCCAAGGCTTAACATTTGTGAATTGCTAAAAACAGTCATGAATGGCACACCTGTGAGCACGTGACCTGCATGTGGGACAATGGTTAATACACAGCTCACAAGCTGTCTCACTTTTCACCTTCGCAAAGGTCCCTCAAATGGACAATATCTCCCCTTACTCAGTCCCCATATACCATCTGTCACGAACAGCACACAAGTGAGCACGTGACTTATATATTCAACTAGGGTTAATACACACGGCTACTCTAGCCAACTCACCTTTCACCTCTGCAAGGTACTTTCAGTGAGTTAATATTAACCCCTTACTCAATTGCAATCATATCTATACATTGCCACCACCTGAGAGATGCAAATAAAATATGTAGAATTTATAAATCTGTCAGGGTCTCAGGTCTTTGTATATGATAGAAAAACTATGCACTTAACACACACATCTGTTATAGAAAAATGTGTCAAATGTAAATACTCTCTCCAGAGCGTGCAATAGTTTATTCAGAGCCCAAAGCATCACTTATTAAATGTTTTAATATATCTAAAAATACAGTGCTTAGATAACAGAAAAAAGATTACAAGAGCATACAATTACAATAAATGCAGTACAGTTTCTTAAAACAAAGAGAAATTCCTATGCACTACGTACCATGCAGTACGTCAGGATCTTCTCCCAGAGAGGTCACTGGCGCAGAAAAGAGACATCACGTTTTGGTCCAAACACACCTCCATTGAAATCTCATTTTCATAAATCCCATAAACTTACATAAACTGTAGCTCATTGTACCAGATTGAACAAAATATAAAATACATAATATCTCATGATATTATCATGACACTAACCCTCAAATAATCTTTGACATGTCTAATTGAATAAAAAATGTGATCCAGGTTATACCCTACATCAGCGGTGTGCAAACTGGGGGGGGGGGGGCACGAGTGCCTGCGGGGGGCGCGCGGTTTACAGAGACCCAGCGCGCTTCCCGAAGCACTTAAATTAAGTGCCGGGGGAGCTGCAGGGCCTCTGTAAACCTTTACTTACCTTGGCTCCAAACGCGTCGCCATGGCAACACGGCGTCAAATTACGCCACTTGGTCATGTGACGTGACGTCACGTTGCTATGGCGTGACGTTATGACGCCAGAGCCGACGGCGGTAAGGGGGGGCGCGGGGTGAGGTGACCACCAGCAGGGGGGCGCAGGGAACAAAGTTTGCGCCCCCCTGCCTTACACAGCTGCCTGGTTGAAAGGAACTGGACTGAAATCCAATTTTTGCCCTTGTAGCCTTGATTGGGTTGAGGTCACATAAAAAACATTCAAGCCAGGGTGCCACCGGAGCTGAGCAGTGTTGTTTATATCTGGTTCCTGAGATACTTACAACTGTAGTTACCAGTGTTTATGCTCATTCCAGGCAAAACAAAATGGCAGTCAGATCCTCTGGGTGGCTTGGATTTGTGGCTTCCTGTTGAACAGTCATACAGAACTCTCAAAAAGCTTGTACATTTTTAAATACAAAAACGGGCTTGATGGCAGTGCTACGGTGCGACTGCACTTGGTCCTGTGCTTACAGAGGCCCAGTGCTCTTCCCTTAACCAACTTCCATAATCACAGTTTAAAAGTTGTAGTTGTTAAATTAATCACAACATTTAAACTGTGATTACTGAAGTTGGGCCGGGGGTGAGCCAGGGGCCTTTGTAAGAGCCAGCATCTCCATACACAACGCATCGCATTGATGATGTGACAGCGGGCAAGAGGTCCCAAGCATCACAGGACTTAATGACATCACGTGATGGAAGGCGTGGCTCTGGAGGGGGTAAAATGGCACGCACACTGCACTGGGCCCTGAAATTGTCAAATCCAATTTTTGAACAGGTAATGTAATCCATTTGTAGTCTCATTGTTTAATTAAATGTCTTAAAATTAACCAATTTAATAACACATTGATGAATTTTGCAAAGGAATATCACTTGTAGCGTGGCCTTGCAACTAATCTCTTTAGGTCATTATTTCTCCTACATTTAAACCTCTGTCAGGAACAGAAGATCAGGAGCGCAAATAAATCCAGGTATATGTAAAAAATAAAGATAGAAATATGGTGCAATATAGCTTTGTATGCAAGTGAATTTAATAAGTGAATAGGTAATTCACTCACATGGTCCGTGAGTGATATTAGCAGTGCGGTTGTTCAGAGTAACAAACTCGTGTGTGTATTTCCAAACACTCGTGACGACCTCAGTCAGAGCCAGATGAGTATGTGGGGGGACAAAGGGAAGGGATTCCCACATGTGAAAATAGAGAGGACACAAAATAGTGTGGATTGCTTTATAATTTAAAAATAGTAAAAAGTATAACACTCCCAAGCAAACTGCATACAGTACAGGCATTGAGACCACCCAGGGTCGGGCAGTAGAGAAACAGCACTCCCTCTCTCACTGGTGTTCCAGCTGCGACATCCATCCACAGGGAAAGTTTGTGATGACCAGTGACCGGAGAACCAAATTTGGGTCAGAAACCTCCAGACAGTCCACCAGCCACTAGGTAATATTAAAAACGTCTGCGCTGCTCACCCTACGCGTTTCACTCCATCAAGCTTCTTTAGGGGTTAATAATCCTTAATAATAATTTAAACCTCTGTAGAATTTCATAATAACTTTATGATTTAGATTAAGGAAAAGTTTTTATTTATACAGCTATTTTCACATAGCAAAGATTACTATCATTTGCTCTTAAATTCAGGGGCGTATTAACCGTCATTTTCCCCAACCACCACCCAAAATGTGACATTTACTGAACTGTCACACGAAAGCCTAAAACTGACAGATCCTCTTTGATTCCCAGATAACAACATTTTAAAGGAGCAGTCCAAGTTATTCCCCTCTCCCCCATTTATTAATACACAAATGAAGTTGGGGCCGCCGGAGCGCAACCCCATTCATTTCAGCTCTGGGGACCCTTTGCTTCCAGACAAACTTAGCTCTGCAGTTTCCTGTTGTTTAAAGCCCCTGGTCACATGAGCCAATAGGAAGGTGACATTACAGCCCGGGAGCTTTGAAAAGCAGTCATAATGTGAACCCTGGAGGGGCTACTAGCACCCACTACGGAGGTAAGTAACTCCAGAAGAAGGGGATCCCCAGAGCTGACATGAACAGGGTTCAGCTCCGGAGAACCCGAGCTTCAATCCTGTATATATAAATAAAAAATGAAGAAAAAAACCCAGCTTGGATTGCTTCTTTAAGAATCTCACTTTAATATCTAGTGTGTGAAGTTTGTGGATGATAAATGAACCACAGATACCGTAGGGCTGGCTTGATACCAGTGCCGTCAGTGCCTGTTTACCAAGCCTCGCAGTTATAGAGGCCCGGTGCTCTTCCTCCCAACAACTAAACTGATTGCCGGGGCTGTCTTGGGGCCTCAGTAACTCTCTTACCCTCTCCATTGACGTCTCCTTCTGCAGAGTTCCATCATCATGGTGCCACAACGTCAAATGACATCACGTTGCTATGACAATGGGACATCACGTGAAGTTGCGATGCCATGGTGATGGGATATTGAGGAAGAGATGCCAAAGGAGAAGGTAAGAAGCCCATACCGAGCCCCGCGATAATCCCACCCGGCCTTGGTAATATGCTATTGCTAGCAAAGAGTGTAGTTTTAAGTTTACGTGTGCTTGTTGATAGAACAAAAGTGCAGGTTTTCCACTGAAGACTGCTCTTATTGTCTTGACTGTACTGTTAGCATTTGTGACAAGATGCTTGTACAAACATACTAATCAAACACTGATGGAATTCAACCACTGCATTGAATGAATCACATTGATGTTAATGTTCATTGTTGGTGTGAACACCTGTTAGTCTTCACTTTGGGTACATCATGCTCTTACAGTATATCAAATAACAAGAGTATTTTCAATACCCTGTGACACAGAAGAAACACAGATGCTTTCCCTAGAGCCACCAGTATTGGGTATATGTATTACCCAGGGAAAATTGTGTTATCACTATATTATATAAAAATGTCATAATATCTCATATTTTATTCTGTCTCTCTCCCCCATTCTCTGTGTCTCTCTCTCCCCGTTCTGTGTCTGTCTCTCCCTCTCCCCCCCCCATTCTGTGTTTCTCTCCCCCCCCCCCCATTCTGTGTGTTGTGTGTGTCTTTTCCATCTCCATTTTCTTCACCCTACTTGTCACTCACTGTGTTGGAGGGTGGAGCATGGGAGGGGGAGAGGGGGCTCTCCTGCTCTCCTCTCTGCCAGCATTCTCTGCTCTTTACTGGCCCCCTGCTCTAATGGTCAAAACCGGGGCAGTCAGAAAAAAACGGGACATTTTAACGAATGTTGGGCAGCCGGAACATACCTGAAAAACACAGGACTGTCCCGGCTAAACCGGGACATCTTGTCACCCTATCTAATCACTATTTAGAACAAAATTACATTGGCTTTGTCTCTGTAATGTACATCACTTTGTGACCTACATTATTTTACAGCTTAATTAGATTAATCTATCCTGGAGCACATTCTGCTATATTGTATTTTGAATCCTGCAAAATATTTTTTCTCTTCCAATGCCAAGACCAAATTTCAAAGCCCAGAATGTGTCAGAATGACAGTGCCAAATTTTTCAGTTCTTATTTATTAAAGACAAAAGTATACACATTAAGTAGCAGAAAAATTGTACAATTTTTTTTAAATAAGTGTATAGGCACAATTTGTTATGTACAAATGAAAACTAAAATGAAATATCACATATTTTTCTTGTTCAATATTTTTCTCTTTTGTCAACAGCTTTGTCAGTCTGTAGCACCTTAATCCTATATATAGACAATACGAATGTCACGTGTGCTCACCACAAACTGGACTAGAGCGCGGGTCTAAGGTGGGGATGTATATAACCGCCGCCCTACTACCATGGGACCAGGTCCGAAATGCAGAGTCGGTCGTGTAGCCAGGTCAGGGTATGAGAGTTAGGGTATGTCGTGGTACTTGCCGTGATCCGGGGTTGGAGTGAGAAGAGTAGTTGATATCCATAAGCCGTGCTAGAGGAGAGAGCGGGGAGTCCAATAACAAGTACAGAAGAGACAGGTCCAGGTACGAGCAGGGGTCACAAGACAGGTCAGGCAAGGCACAGGAAGCAGCGAGCACAGCACATAAACATCAGTTTATGCTCAACAACTTGCACAGGAACAGACAGGGTAAATGAAGGAGGTGGGAACCAATCAGGATGCAGCAGTGAAAAAGAAAAAGATTCAGGCGGTTCACAGCTGCCGTAGGGGTACAAAACTGGTATCCAAACGCAATCAGAAGAAAAGGTTGTTTATTGAGTGCATTCACATGAATCCTTCTGCTACAGAGAAAAACTCTGACGCGTTTTGTCCACCAATAGGACTTTGTCAAAGAGACAAAGAGGATGCAGCAGTGGAGTGACATCAGACATGGGCTACGAGCCGATAGGAGGAGGGGAGACTGGCTGCAGGTGAGTCAGCTGATACCTGGTTTGAGATTAACTCCCACACTGTGTACGCGCTTAGGAGAGGGGTGGGGCGAGCACGTCACCAATGGGGCATGTGTTGTTGTGACATGCCTCTGCGGGTGTATTGTTAGATTGGCGCACACACGCAGACTAATGTCTGTGCATGCCGCAGGTACTGTTGCGGAATGCGTCAGAGGAGCAGAGCCTAAGGGCTGGGACCTGCTGCGCCTGGCGGCGCGGGCGGCCGCGTGAGCGTTCCCCACAAGCAGGGGAATCGTCCCGAGCCGGTCCCAGTCCCCCCTCGCTGCTGGCTCACTACGCGCTGTGACGCGTCAGCCGCAAGGGGATGCAAGAAAATTGTGATCCCGAGCGGTGACGCTTCACGTGGTGCGCTGATGAGCCAATCAGCGGCAGGGGTGGGGGCGGGAGCTGTCAGGAAGCAAGGTAGGGTGTGTGTGTGTGTGTGTTTTGCTGTTGCTTACCTTCCAGCAGCAGCTCCCTCCTGCAGCCCGTAGAGGGAGGGGGGGGGGAGTAGCGGGTCCCTCCGCTCAAACCACGCCCCCCTCCGGCTCCCGCTCCCTACAGACCGCATATCGCGGTCTGTGTCTGTCAGCGCCCCGCCTGTCTGTAGTGCGGGCGCGCTGACTGAGGGAGCGGGACCTTAGCCTAACAGCGATCCTGACAGTACCCCCCTCTTCAGAGGAGACCTTCGGGCGACCCATAGATGGCTTCAAAGGATATTTGTGGTGAAAGGCCTGAATCAGTCTGGAGGTGTGTACCTGTTTCTGAGGGATCCACTCGCGTTCCTAATGAGCGAAATCCCTCCAATGGCCTTCCACGAGAAACGGATATGGATGCAAGTCCCGAATGGTAGACTGAGGGTCCTGTATAAAGGATTTAAGAAGTGATATGTGGGAAGCGCCAAGGGAATCCATAATTAGGGGGAAAAGGAAATAGTTGGGTATATTTGTTCCGAAGATTATGCGAAAACTCCGCCCATGGGAGAAGATCCGCCCCATTGTCCTGGGCATCAGAAATAAAACAGCGGATGAACTGTTCCATGGACTGATTTTTCCGCTCCGTTTTACCATTGGTTTGTGGGTTACCCAGATGAGAAATGGAAAGAAATGTCCAGTTTTTGGCAGAATGCCCTTCAGATTCTGTAAATGAATTGTGAGCCTCTGTCAGAGACTATGATTTGCAGAGTACCATGGAGTCTGAAGATCTCTTTAATGAAGACCTCTGACAATTTGGGAACGCTGGGCAAGCCTTTGAGTGGAATGAAATGCGCCTGTTTTGAAAAACGGTCCACGACTACCAGTATGATATCCATCCATTTAGAGCAGGGGAGCTCAACGATGAAGTTCATCAAAAGGTGCGTCAATGGACGGCCTGGGATCAGTAGTAGCTGAAGAATCCCCGATGGTCTGTTGCCAGGCGTCTTATTCTGGGCGCATGTGGCCCAAGTCGAGATTAAATTCTTGATATCTTTGCGCATACATGGCCACCAGAAGGTTCGCTCCAAAAGGTCGATCATTCTCCTTGTTCCGGGATCACCAGCCGCTTTGGATGCGTGACCCCATTCCATTACTCTTCTGTGCAGTTGGGCCCTTGTGATGTCTGGTAATGTGTCGAAGATGTTGGTTGATAGTATACAAGTTGGAGGTCTCATGATCCTCAGATTTGTCCTCCACCAGAAATTGTCAGGAGAGTGCACCGGCTTTTATGTTTTTAGACCCAGAAATGTAAGATATAACAAAATTAAAACGGGTGAAAAATAAAGACCATCGAGTCTCTCTACCTTTGAGAAGATGTCTCCATTTCTCCAGGGCCATCTTGATCGTGAGAAGTTCACGGTTTCCCACATCATAGTTTTTCTCAGCTGTAGAATTTTTTTTTAAAGAAGGCACAAAGATGTAGTCTGGCCTAAGGGTTTTTTTCTCTGCGAAAGTATCGCTCCAGCTCCTACGTCGGAGGCATCCACTGCAAGCGTGAAGGGCAACCCTGGGTCTGGGTGTACCAAGATAGGTGCAGAAGCAAAGGCTTGTTAAGTTTTGTAAAAGCTCTGGTAGCTTTGGGAGTGCAATGCGCTGGGTCGGCACCTTTTTGGGTTAAAGCCGTAATCGGAGCCGCCACTAAAGAGAAGTTTCGGATAAATCACCGATAATTATTCGCAAATCCGAGAAATCTATGGACAGCTTTAAGAAACAACGGGCACGGCCAGTCCATAACTGCTTTGACCTTGGTGGGATGCATGGCGAGTCGTGTCGGAAATAATGTACCCGAGGAAGGAAGTTGAAGTTTGGTGAAATTGGCATTTTTTCAGTTTGGCAAAGAAATTATTTTCCCGCAGGCTTTGAAGAACCTGTTTCACATGTCCTGGGTGTACTTGAATAGATTTGGAGAAGATTAAGATGTCATCCAGGTACACGATTACATGTTGGTCTAGCAGGTCCCTGAAGATTTTGTTTACGATGTCTTGAAAGATGGCTGGTGCATTGCAGAGGCCAAAGGGCATTACTAAGTACTCATAATGCCCAACGTGAGTATTGAAGGCCATTTTCCACTCTTCTCCTTGACGAATTCTTACCACGTTGTAGGCCCCTCGCAGATCCAATTTTGTAAAAATGGTGGCACCCTGTAGCCTGTCGAACAGTTCGGAAATCAGCGGAAGAGGATAATGATTTTTTTTATTAACTTGTGACCGCGATAGTCGATACAAGGCCTGAGTGACCCATCCTTCTTTTTCACAAAAAAGAACCTTGGGCCAGTGGGTGTGGATGACTTTCGGATGTAACCCCTCTGAAGGTTCTCCTGAATATACCGTATCATGGCCTTGGTCTCGGAAGGAGACAGTACTTAAGAGCATCCTCTGGGCGGAATGGCACCGGGCAGCAAGTCAATAGGGCAGTCATACGAACGATGTGGCGGAAGTTCCTCGGCCTGAACTTTGTCGAAGACATCCCGGAATTCCTTATAGGTTTCTGGGAGTTGTACTTTACCCTGTTCGGGTACTGACAACCCCGCTAAGCCCTTGGAGTGGATTAGGCAAATGTTCTGACATTGTTGACTCCAGAGGATAGGCAAGGTCTCTGCCCAGTCGATTCGCGGGTTGTGTCGCGGAAGCCCCAATATGACGTCCACAGATGGGATATGGGTGGCATTCTGTTGTATGCTCTCGGAATGAACTTCACCAGCCAGTAAGGAGATGGGTATCGTCTGTTAGGAAATGAAGGTGGATTGCAGCGGCCGACCTTCTATAGCCTCGAGACCCACAGGGCAATCCTTGTATATAAAGGGTATGTGGTGCCTTTCCACGAACCTCTGATCGATTTGAAGTTCCCACCTGACTCGGATTCGAAAAAGGCCCGCGTAGAGATTCGGAAGATATCAGCAGATAAGGTGATAGGAATGTATATCCTGGTAGAAAGTTGGGGAGGAGGTGAAGACAAGGTGCCCAGTGTGATCCTCCCGACTCTGACAGGGTTGTGGCGTTTCCCGACTTTAATGGGCAAGTGTCAACCAAATGTCCGCTGTTACCGCACTATAGGCATAAGTCTGCGCTGCCTTTCGCTTCTCCATAGGCAGCTACCTCTTAGTTGCTTAGGTTCGTCCACGGTTGAAGACACAGGAGACACGGATTCTGCCTGATGAGAAAAGAAAGTGTGTACCTCGCTGGTGCCAACCCCTCTCCATCCTTCTCTCCTGGAGGTGCTGATCCACGCGTATGCATAGGGCCACAAGATCTTCGAGTCCTGCGGGGGAAGCCAACTCGTCTTTGAGGCCCTCGGACAATCCTTGCCAGAAAACTGCCGACAGGGCCTCGTTCCAGCCGGTCTCAGTGGCTATGGTGCGGAATTCAAGCGCGTAGCGGGCCACCGTGCGGTCTGGCCGCTGCTCCCAGATAGGTGAGGCCCATGCCAGCGCATTGTCGGTCAATAGGGAAACAATGTACGCCACCATCGATCGTTGAGCAGGTAGTAATTCGAAGTGTATGGAGCATTGGTTCAGGAATCCCCGACAGCCCAAAGGGTCACTAGCATAACAGTTAGGGGTAGTTAAGCGTGGTTCAGAAGTCGGGGTCACAGGAGTGGAACAGGTATAGGTGCTGCGGGTGTGGCAGTGGAGGTCAAGAGGAGCCTAACCCTGTTAGACAAATCGTCTAGGTCCTGCTTTAACTGGTTAATTTACTGATCTTTTTGCATAAGGGATCCCTCCACTTGCTTGAACATTCCGTTGTATTCATATAGTTGTCGACCCACCCCAGCGGGCTCCATGTTTGTTGGGCTGAGCATATAGTCACGTGTGATCACCACAAACTGGACTAAACCGCGGGGCTGAGGTGGGGATGTAAATAACCGCAGCCCTACAACCACGGGTCCAGGTCTGGAGTGCAGAGTCAGTCGTGTAGCCGGGTCAGGGTAGGAGAGTTTGGGTATGTCGTGGTCCGGCGTTGGTTAGAGAAGAGTAGTTGATAGCCGTGGTCGAGGAGAGGAGAGAGCGGGGGTCCAATAACAAGCCGGGGTACAAAAGACACAGGTCCAGATTCAAGCAGGGGTCACAACACAGGTCAGGCAAGGGACAAGAACAGGCAAAACACGGGAAGCAGCGAGCACAACACATAAACATCAGTTTATGCTCAGCAACCTTCACAGGAACAGACAGGGTAAATGAAGGAGGTTGGAACATCAGGTTGCAGCAGTGGAGTGACATCAGACATGGGCTACGAGCCGATAGGAGGAGGGGAGATGAGCTGCAGGTGAGACATCTGATACCTGTTTTGGGATTAGTTGCCACACTGAATACGTGCGTGGGGCAAGCGCGTCGCCAGCGGGGGCAGGTGCCGTTGTGACATGCCGGAGACGTGCCTCTGCGGGTGTATTATTAGATTGGCGCGAACGCGCAGACTGGGGTCTGCGCACGCCGCAGGTACGGTTGCGTAATGCGTCAGAGGGGCGGAGCCTAGCAGCGATCCTGACAACGAGTTTGCAACATGACTCTCAGCACCCAACTAATGGCACAAAAAAATAAAAAGCTCTTGTTGGGATCCTGTCCATTTTTAAAGCTATAAATCTTAAAAGCTTAAAAAGTTTAAAAAAATAAATAAAGTGGTGTCAAATCAATCACACTGACATGGGTCCAGTTGACAGCCCTATATACTGTATAACTAGGGATGGGCGAAACTGTAAAATTCCACATATGTTGACAAAATCCATCCCGTACACGGATTTCATACTTAAAAATCATCCGGATTCACTTAAATCCCTCTGACTATAATCCGAACAGATTTTTTTTTTTTTTTTTTTTTTTAGAATCCGCAAATGGATTCTTAAAAAGGAACGCGCAAGCACGCCTAATTGTGTGTGTGTGTGTGTGTGTGTGTGTGTGTGTGTGTATATATATATATATATATATATATATCAACAGAAATATGAGTGCACAATCCTAATTACCTAAAAAAAAAGCTGTGTGTGCTGTGCACGCGCATAGTAAGTGAAACTTCTTTGACTTTTGTCACAGAAATTGTGTTTGTGATGTTTTAATTAAAAATCAAAATACAATTTCTTTGACAAAACGCAAATAAATTTGGACTTAGAATGTGCGTGCTCGGCACACATCCCCTGTATTAGCTATTTGCACTAAGCGTGAATTCCTCGTGCGTGTGTGTGTGTGCGTGTGACTGTGTGCGTGTGACTGTGTGCGTGTGACTGTGTGACTGTGTGTGTGTGCGTGTGACTGTGTGCGTGTGTGTGTGTGCGTGTGACTGTGTAGTGTGACTGTGTGTGTGTGCGTGACTGTGTGTGTGCGTGTGTGATGTATGCGCACCCATCCTGCACCTTGCATATGCCCCTGCACCTCGCATCACCCCCCTGCACCTCGCATCACCCCCCTGCACCTCGCATCACCCCCCTGCACCTCGCATCACCCCCCTGCACCTCGCATCACCCCCCTGCACCTCGCATCACCCCCCTGCACCTCGCATCACCCCCCTGCACCTCGCATCACCCCCCTGCACCTCGCATCACCCCCCTGCACCTCGCATCACCCCCCTGCACCTCGCATCACCCCCCTGCACCTCGCATCACCCCCCTGCACCTCGCATCACCCCCCTGCACCTCGCATCACCCCCCTGCACCTCGCATCACCCCCCTGCACCTCGCATCACCCCCCTGCACCTCGCATCACCCCCCTGCACCTCGCATCACCCCCCTGCACCTCGCATCACCCCCCTGCACCTCGCATCACCCCCCTGCACCTCGCATCACCCCCCTGCACCTCGCATCACCCCCCTGCACCTCGCATCACCCCCCTGCACCTCGCATCACCCCCCTGCACCTCGCATCACCCCCCTGCACCTCGCATCACCCCCCTGCACCTCGCATCACCCCCCTGCACCTCGCATCACCCCCCTGCACCTCGCGTCACCCCCCTGCACCTCGCGTCACCCCCCTGCACCTCGCGTCACCCCCCTGCACCTCGCGTCACCCCCCTGCACCTCGCGTCACCCCCCTGCACCTCGCGTCACCCCCCTGCACCTCGCGTCACCCCCCTGCACCTCGCGTCACCCCCCTGCACCTCGCGTCACCCCCCTGCACCTCGCGTCACCCCCCTGCACCTCGCGTCACCCCCCTGCACCTCGCGTCACCCCCCTGCACCTCGCATCACCCCCCTGCACCTCGCATCACCCCCCTGCACCTCGCATCACCCCCCCCCACCTCACATCACCCCCCCCGCACCTCACATCACCCCCCCCGCACCTCACATCACCCCCCTTCACCTCCTCACATCACCCCCCTTCACCTCCTCACATCACCCCCCTTCACCTCCTCACCTGCACCTCCCCTCACCCCCTGCACCTCCGATCACCCCCTGCACCTGCGAGCACGGCGGCAGAGCAGTGTGGTAGGAGGAGGGATGGGCACAGGGATCAGGGCAGGGAGGACGGCACATACGGCGAGGAGGCCCATGTGAGTGTGACGGCCCCCCCGCGGGGAAGAACACCATGATGCCGGTGGGGGGTGTGGGGGGAGGAATAGAGGGGGGGAGAGGGGTGGGGGAAGGTTGAGACGCAGCCGCACCGGGCCCGCCGTATGCGTGGGTTGCGGCGCGCTCAAACCCCCCCGCTTCCCACTTTACCCGAGCAGGAGCCAGGAGTCACTGGTGCCATCGCGCATGCGCGGCACGGCAGTAGGCAGCGGGCGGGGAACGGCGGCTGTTATGAGCGGCGCCGGCGGCTATCGCCGCCGCCGCATATCAGCGGCTGTGTGGGGGGTGCGGTGGCCATTAGGAGCGGCGCCGGCATCTGATTTGTGGAGCGGGTGTGATGTCAGTGTTGGGGTCGGGCTGAGCCAGAACACAGCCCGGCCTCAACTGCCAGCACTGACGTCACATCCGTTTCATTTCTGTCTCCACAATCCATTTTTGCCCCATCACGAATGATGTGCCACTAAGGAAGTTTCAATTCAAAAATTACAATTTAATAAAATCAGACAGTGACCATGAACATATATGGAAAACTCGATTGAAATATAATTAAAGGAAGTTGGTGGATGCTGTATCCAATTGTAATTGAGGAATAACCTTGAGGATTAATAGCGTTTGAGGATTAATAACCTGGAGGATTAACTGTCTATTTTGCGTGTGTTTGTCCTGAAGTGTCCTCCTAAGATACTGATGGTGAACGGTAGGTAACCAGTAGTTTACTACAACTTTAGCCCACATGAACAGTTAATCCAGATGAAAATGGTACACTGAGCTCCTGACAGGTCAAGCTTCACATACAGTATGCTGTCTCGGGGGAAACGCTGGACTGCGCACCCATCAGCTAGGGCTAAATGTACGCTGAGAGACAGTCTGTAGTGGGCAATCACAAAAGGGAGTACCTCATGAAAAGCAATGGAGTCGGAGCCAGCGTTCCTCCGCCGGGGTGATCCCACACGGCTCCGTGGGCTAGAACAGTGGCAGTGTACCAACCACCAGAGTGTCACGTCTAGACCTCCAGAGCAGAAAGTGTGGAGTCCACAGATGAAGGCAAATCCAGCTACCACAATCAGGATGGGGGACACTCCACCACAGCTTTTTCATATGCTGGTAAACAGCACGCAACCTCTCTGTGTACCAGGACTACACCGGTGCTGACCTCAGGGAATCCTCACAGCTACTACACCAACAGAATAAAGAATAGGCTGACACAGATAAAAGTAGATGGGCATAAAACCCTCTAATAATAGGTGTGTCAGCTGGCGCTCCTACTTAGTGAACAATAGATAATTAAAAAGGAAAGGTTACACAATGACAAGTAGGAACATGCACTTAAGGGGTTAAATTGATAAAATAAATAAATAATATATAGTCACATCAAGTGTTCCCAGATACAGAGTCCAATGTCAGATTGAGTATGGGTATGCTGCTTCTTTGCAACCGGAACTAACCTCAGGACCGGTAGAAACTAAGAAACAAAGACAAAAAAGAAAAAAGCACAAAACCCATAGAGTAGTATAGTCAATTTATGGAAAAATTAAAAACGGTTATAAACACTCACAAAAGAATAAGTAGATACAGGCACTTCGGTACTTTGAATGACCGCTGGAACAGAAGTAATCCACTTGTCTGTTGGTTGGGGTGCTCAGTGACTCTTCCTCTCTCCTTCACTCGATCGGCGGCGTGTATCCGCTTCCGCGTCAGGTGACTCGTGACCTCAGTGCGTGTGTCGTCAATCGGGGGTTGGACTTTGGGCAGCCACTTGCTCCCCCTCCAAACTCGGCGTACGGGAGTTCTATCTGTTACGCGTATTCTCAGTAATTCAGTACTCTCGGCAAAACACCAGCAACCTTAACAATGTCAGCCCTACGCGTTTCAAGGACCTTGTCCTCTTTGTCAGGGGCGCTTTCATTGCTTGGTTGCTATTGATCATATATATAGGGGTAACAATTAAGTACCTTCTATGGATAAATAATATTAATTCCCTTCTAGTGGTTGTTTACAGTATCCACATAAGGAGTCTAATCTAATGATTAGCTATAGAACCAGTTATTAAAAACTGTTAATATTTATTGAAGGACATTGAAAATACTGTTAAAAAATGGTTAATATAAATTCAATAATTAAACTGCCATAAATTTTATAGTAAACATATTAAAATCTTTGTGGATACTAAAAATAGCTACTATCACAACAAGAGTAAAACACATAAGCGTACACGTGATTATTATTATCATAACACATTGAACAATCATAATAAAAACAACATTAATATCTGATTAATATAGGGAAAGATAATAAAGGTTTGTTAAAATTCTTATTCATAAAATTGATTCATAAAAATGCAGCTAAGTCAATTTCTTTGTTTAACCCATTAGGGGACATAGTGTTAAGCTGGTGTATCCAGTATGTTTCACGTTGTCTAAGTCTTAGTACACGATTTGAAGAAATTTATTAGAAAGATGACATTAAAACGTCATTATTCTAAAATACAGAATCTAATTCACAACAATGAAGAAGGCACAAATATGGAAGTTTTGAACTCTATGAATGATGTTATAGATCAGTCTCTATTAGATTTAGCAGAATTCACTATTCATGATACTTCACCAGATATATCCTCTATGGCTGATATTAATAATATAGAGTTAGGATTCAAACACACTGGTTTTAGACCCAAATCTATTTTTAACCCTTTTCAGTCTAAGGGGACATTCTTAGACACATACTTTGCTTTGGTCTATAGGGATTTTAAATTAATGTGTGAACAAGATTTTCATATCAAGGCTATGAATAATAACCTATATAGATGGGAAACTAAAGCTATAGAAGAACTGAAAAATGACACTAATATAGTGATCAAACAGGCGGACAACTGGGGGGGGGGGTACAGTAGTGCAAAATAGGGAAGACTATGTCGAAGAAGGCCTATGTTTGATTAATGACAATACTACTTACCAACTATTAAAAAAGGATCCTGCGCTAGATTTTAAAATAGACCTGGATGTAATGCTTAAAGAAGCATTTACACTGAGTATACTCAATAAAAAGAGTATGGTTATCTATCAATAACACAAACCAAAATTCCCTTTGTGTACCATCTGCCCAAAATACATAAAACTCTTACAAAACCTCCTGGTAGGCCGATTGTGGCTGATATAGATAGCCTTACGTCACATCTTTCACAATATGTGGATTCATTTCTAAAGGAATATGTAGTTCTGCTCCCCTCTTATATTAAAGACACCACCCATGTACTTAATTTATTATAGGATGTTCAATGGCAAAAAGATTACATATGGGCCACATGTGATGTGGAATCATTGTATACAAATATATTACACAATGAAGGATTATTAGCTATAGAGCATTTTTTAACGAAGGATGTCTCTCTGTCAATTTTACAACGTGAGTTTATCTTAGATAGTGCACAATTTATATTAACTAGGAACTATTTTTAATTTCAAGATTAATTTTATCTCCAAAAAAAGGAACAGCCATGGGGACATCCTTCGCTCCGAGTTATGCAAATCTAATGATGGGATATTGGAAGGAACTTCACATTTGGAATAATAATCCCCATATGGCCAACATAGTACTTTTTAAAGTTTTATTGATGATATCCTAAATGTATGGAAAGGAAGTGTTTTAGAACTAAAACGGTTTATAGATTATATGAATTTTAACTGTTTTAACCTGAGGTTTACACATAAATGTAGTTCCACCGATATAGTGTTTTTAGATTTAGTTTTATTGAGCAATATTAATAATGAGATTATTACAACAACCCCTTATAAAAAGGTGGACAGCAACAAATTCTTAGATGCAGCAAGCAACCATCTTCCTAGATGGGTTGCTAATATCGCTTATAGCCAATTTTTAAGGATTAGGTGGAACTGTAATAGAAAGGAAGATTTCATTAGACAATCAGCATTACTAAAAACTAAATTGTTGAACAAAGGTCACAATGAGAAAAATATTAAGCAAGCATATCAGAAAGCATTTCATATGGAGAGATCACTTAAACTAAAAAAGAAAGACAAAACTATAAACACTAGGGAAAATCAGGATGTATTATTACTAAATTTAACGGAGCATCGAAAGAAAGAAATATAATGAGTAAACATTGGGATGTATTGAAATGTGATGCCATTTTAGGACCTATAATCCCAGATAGACCTAGGGTAATTTATAGAAGAGCTCGGACTTTCAAAAATTTGTTAGCACCATCTAAACTTAGAAAGGTTAAGATTACACAAAATGTTACTCCTATACCTACCAAATTTGTAGGCAACTATCAATGTGGTGGTAGGTGTATCACATGTAAACATATAACCAATGGAGCCACCTCATTTAAATCTAAGCATTCCTCTAATACATACCCTATTAAAGATTTGATCAACTGTAAAACATCATTTGTAGTTTATTTATTGGATTGTATATGCGGCCTACAATATATAGGAAGAACCAAAAGAAGCCTTAAACAGCGCTTTTTAGAACATAGAGGCAACATCTTGAAGGTATTAATGACCCATGGAGTCCCTAGACACTTTAGTTGTAAACATAACAAAGACCCCACTAATTTAAAAGTTACAGGGATAGAATACATTAAACCTAATGATTATGGAGGGGACCATGTACTAAGACTTAGACAACGTGAAACATACTGGATACACCAGCTTAACACTATGTCCCCTAATGGGTTAAACGAAGAAATTGACTTAGCTGCATTTTTATGAATCAATTTTATGAATAAGAATTTTAACAAACCTTTATTATCTTTCCCTATATTAATCAGATATTAATGTTGTTTTTATTATGATTGTTCAATGTGTTATGATAATAATAATCACGTGTATGCTTATGTGTTTTACTCTTGTTGTGATAGCTGTTTTTAATATCCACAAAGATTTTAATATGTTTAATATAAAATGTATGGCAGTTTAAGTATTGAATTTATATTAACCATTTTTTAACAGTATTTTCAATGTCCTTCAATAAATATTCACAGTTTTTAATAACTGGTTCTATAGCTAATCATTAGATTAGACTCCTTATGTGGATACTGTAAACAACCACTAGGAGGGAATTAATATTATTTATCCATAGAAGGTACTTAATTGTTATTCCTATATATATATATATGATTGTTGCAGAGTACATGCAACTACACACGTGGGTTTCTTGACAACGCTGTTTTATTTAGCCTTGCAAAATATACAGCACACACAACAAAAATTGCTTCATCAGCAACAAAAGGAAAATGGCTTTTCTTCAGCAGAAACACAAACAGTTTATCTTTAGCAGACAGTGTATATGGCAGTTGCCCTTTTTCATGCAGGGGACAGACAGTTCACAATTCATCTACTTTTCTAATCAGACCTTGTATCAGGAAATCTCTCAGCAGCTTACTCCTCTCTCCTCAACCGACAGCCTCCATGTGTTTACAGCCTGGGTTTTAACACACCTTGATTAGGCAGCGGAGATCCAACTAATTGTCCTGAGGTTCCCAGCTGAAGTTAACCTAGTCAGTGCTGCACTGCAGACTAGACATAGGTTTTCCAGGCATATAACTGGTGGCTTTTGTTTACCCTGTCACATTCCTTCCCTGTTAGTGTGTGGCTGGGGCTACGCACGGCTGAAGCCCGACCATCCACCCCTTCTCTAGAAAAGTCAGCATTTGCGTTCTCTTTTCCCGGCCTATGCTGAATCTCAAATGAGAAGGGTTGGAGGGCCATATACCACCTAGTCAATCTAGAATTGGAATCCTTCATGCTATTTAACCACTTTAGTGGAGCATGATCCGTTACCAAAGTAAAATGGACTCCTGCCAGGTAATGCCTCAAAGCCTCGATTGCCCACTTTACTGCGAGGCACTCTTTCTCAATCACTGAGTAGTTTTTTTCCTTTGGGAACAATTTTCTACTCAGAAAAAGGATAGGATGTTCAACTCCCTCAAACTGTTATGACAACACTGCCCCTAGCCCTATCTCTGATGCATCTGTTTGCACTTTAAAAGGGCTGTTGAAGTCTTGGCTTCTAAGGATGGGACCCTCTGATAGACACCTTTTTATGTCCTCAAAGGCTCTCTGACAATCCCTTGACCACACCACTTGTGTAGGGGCACACTTTTTTGTGAGGTCCGTTAAAGGGGCTGCCACTTCCGAATAGTTGGGGATGAACCGCCGGTAGTACCCTGCTAAACCCAGCAGAGAGCGTACCTACATTTTTGTTTGGCGGGTCGGAACTTCTTTCAAGGCAGCTACCTTGTCGGCTAGTGGCCTTACTTTTCCATCCCCCACTGCATGCCCTAAGTATTTGGTTTCCACTTTACCCAAGGCACATTTCTTAGGGTTGGCTGTGAGCCCTGCCTCTCTTAGAGATTTGAGGACCGCTTTCAGCCTATTTAGATGGGCCCGCCAGTGTTTACTATAAATGACAATGTCATCTAGGTAGGCTGCGGCATAAGTCGTATGGGGCCTCAGTACCTTATCCATGAGTCTCTGAAATGTGGCTGGGGCTCCATGCAGTCCAAATGGCATTGTCACAAACTGGTATAAACCCATGGGAGTGGCAAAGGCTGTTTTGCATTTGGACTTTTCCTCTAAGGGTATTTGCCAGTATCCTTTTGTCAAGTCCAACATGGATATATATTCCGCGTTACCAAGGGCGTCAATTAATTCGTCCACCCTTGGCATCGGATATGCGTCAAACGTGGATACCGCATTGACCTTTCGGAGGTCCACACAAAATCTTACCTTCCCATCGGGTTTAGGGACCATAATTAGTGGACTACACCACTCACTGCATGATTCCTCAATCACTCCTAAGTGTAACATTTCTTGTACCTCCTTCTCTACCAGAACCCTACGACTTTCAGGCAACCTATAAGGACGGGAACGTACTTGTACCCCAGGTGCTGTCTCGATTGCATGGGAAATTAAGTTAGTTTGTCCTGGTATGTCAGAAAAAACATCCTGGTATTGAGTAATTATTGCTAACAAGTCCCCTTTTTGTTCAGAGGACAACTGTTTACCCATTGGGATTTTATCGTCACTCACGATGTTCTCCCATGGAGGCTGAGGACCCAAGTCCGTTTCCTCCACCGGGTGGATGAATAGAGACCGCTGCATCTTCCAGGGTTTCGACAAGTTCACATGGTAAATTTGTTTACCCTTCCTGGACCCTGGTTGAGCGATCTCGTAATCCACATCACCCGTACGGCGGAGTACTTCGAATGGGCCCTGCCATTTGGCCAGGAGTTTACTCTCACAACTGGGTAACAATAACATCACCTGATCTCCTGGGTGAAACACTCTCATGCGAGCATTCTGATTGTAATGTCTCTCCTGATTGTCCTGGGCTGATCTAAGATTCTCCCTGGCAAAATGGCCGACCACATCTAGGCGCTTCCTAAGGTTTAGTACATATTGCAGGGTATTCTTAGAAGGGGACCGCTGTTCCTCCCAGGACTTCTTTAGGAGGTCTAGGATACCCCGGGGTTGGCGGCCATAGAGCAATTCAAATGGAGAGAATCCCGTGGAGGCCTGGGGGACTTCCCGCACTGCAAACAGCAGAAAAGGGAGAAGTTCATCCCAGGCTCTCTTCTCTGAATCTACAAATTTCCTCCGCATCCCTTTTAGAGTTCAGTTAAATCTTTCCACCAATCCATCAGTCTGTGGATGGTAGACTGATGTCCAAACAGACTTGACCTCCAGTAACTTTAAGACATCCTGCATCAGTTTAGCCATGAAATTTGTACCTTGGTCTGTCAACATAACCTGGGGAAGTCCAACCCGTGAGAACAGTTCCAGCAACTTGTTGGCTACTTGCTTCGCCGTTGCTGTTCTCAGGGGATCTTGTCGCATAATCAACTTTGACAAGGATAAACCTGTGTCCTTTCGCAGAAGGTTCTAGAGGTCCTACCAAGTCTGCCCCAATCCTCTCAAAGGGAACTGACACCAAGGGTAGAGGAACCAAAGGGGCTGGTTTTTGTCCTTTTGGACTAGTTAACTGGCACTCCGAACATGCTGCACATAGCTTAGCAATATCACTATGCATCCCTGGCCAATAGAATCGGGATGAAATACGGTCCAATGTTTTATCCCTGCCCAGGTGACCACCCCAAGGGACAGTATGGGCTATAGTGAACACAGATTTAACAAACGCCTTGGGAACCAATATCTGTCTGGTGACCTCCCCTGTTTGTGTCTGCCTATTCACCCTATATAGGATATCCTTTGATAGCTCAAAATGGGGGAATACTATCACACCTTGTGCATCTAAAATCTGTTCATCAATTTTCACCACCTTGTCATACTGTCTAGCAAGGACTGGGTATTCCCTTTGTTTCTGGCGAAAGTCAGGGAGGTACAGGTCTGGTAAATCTCCAGGGCCCATACCCCCTCCCTTTGGCCATCCCCAGCCATCACTTGTGACCTCTGACTACTAGAATGGTCACCTTGAGACCCAGATTTCTGCAACCAGTCCTGTTTGTCCAAACGTCTTTGCTTCCGAGTCTTTTGAACCCGGTGTCTACTGGGAAAAAGGTCTGCCGAGAAGGGGAACAGTTTGCCAGGGTTCTCCTGAGCCCTAGAAGGAGGCTCCTCGTGAAAGACTGGGGCCATTAGGTCCGAAAAGAAAGGCCAGTCCCGACCGAGCACAACGGGGTCAGGGAGCCAAGGAGCGACTCCTACTTCGAGGTAAGCCTCCTGATCTTTTACCTGTAGCTAGGTTTTGGCCGTCGGATAGCGTTTTACATCGCCGTGTATACATTCTATGCTCCATGGGGAGTCAAAAGAACACACGTTGGATGGTAACAGTTCCCGGAGGACCAGAGTTTTCCCAGAGCCCGAATCTACAAGGGCCTGGACGGTTTTTCCCCCAATCAGGGCTGGAAGTAGCCAGGGCTTGTAGTTTTCCTTAGTAAAAGCCGAGGCGACGGTTCTGCTGAACGAACAATCCATCAGTGGACAGTCCACATACCTGTGGCCTTGTTCTCTGCAGGCTAAACATGGAGAGGGTTCCCTCGCAGGAGGGGGCTGTGGATAGCGCTCCACTGGACCGGTTACTGGAGACCAGGCATCGGGTCCTGTGGGCAACGTCCTCGGAAGTTCCTCTCACTTTGCGACGAGCCGACATCCGGAAAGAGATGAGGGTCTCTACGGGGACCAGCATTTGGACTCCGTCCTTGCTGGAACGACTGCTCCTTCCAATGGACTTGGCGGTTCCGTGACGGGCCGTAGGTTCCCCATTGATCCGACCTCCCTCTTTGGGCGTCCGCAAGTACCGGTGGAGTCAGGTCCAGGACACTCGCCTGCTGCTCAGCCCCAAGGAAGTTCTCCACGAGTCGGACCGCCAAAGCTAGGATTTCAGCAGCGTGGCATTTTACCCACGAGCGTGCGGAAGGGGGTATTATTTGTAAAAATTGTTCCAAAACCACCTGCTCAAGAATTGCCTCCTTAGTGCACTCCTCGGGTTGCATCCAGCGCGTCCATAAGTCCAATAATCGCTGAGCGAGGACCCGGGGTCTCATCTTAGCGGTGTACTTCATGTTCCGGAACTGCTGCCGGTAGGTCTCTGGGGTCAGACCTAAGCGATCCAGTATGGCGGCTTTTACTTGTCGGTAGTCCATGGCCTGATCTGCTGGGAGACCCTGATATGAGGCCTGGGCTTCTCCTATGAGGAGCGGGGCCAAAGCAGTTGCCTAGCGATCTGTAGCCCAGCCCTGAGCTTCGGCAACTCTTTCAAAAATCAGTAAAAAAAGCCTCTGGATCCTCGTCCGGAGCCATTTTCCTCAGGAGTACCGGGGGTTTGCTTGCAAGTTCTGGACTGGCAGACCCCTGGAATTGGGTCAACAGCTTGGCAATCCGTTCATCCTGTGCGGTTTGTAGTCTTTCATCTCTCTCCGCTTGCAGCCGGGCCTGCTCGCACAGAAACGCTTTCAACATTTCTTCCATTCGTGTGTGTGTGTGTGTGTGTGTGTGTGTGTGTGTGTGTGTGTGTGTGTGTGTGGGTGTGTGTGTGTGTGTGTGTGTGTGTGTGTGGCCCTTTAACTGCAGGAGCCTTTTGAAAAAAATCAAATCTCACTTCTTGACACCATATGTTGCAGAGTACATAAAACTACACACGCGGGTTTCTTGACAAGGCTGTTTTATTTAGCCTTGCAAACTATACAGCACACAAAACAAAAATAGCTTTTCATCAGCAACAAAAGGTAAATGGCTTTTCTTCAGCAGACAGACAAAAATAGTTTCTCTTTAGCAGACAGTGTATATGGCAGTTGCCCTTTTCCATGCAGGCGACAGACAGTTCACAATTCATCTACTTTTCTAATCAGACCTTGTATCAGGAAATCTCTCAGCAGCTTACTCGTCTCTCCTCAACCGACAGCCTCCATGTGTTTACAGCCTGGGTTTTAACACACCTTGATTAGGCAGCTGGGATCCAACTAATTGTCCTGAGGTTCCCAGCTGAAGTTAACCTAGTCAGTGCTGCACTGCAGACTAGACATAGGTTTTCCAGGCATATAACTGGTGGCTTTTGTTTACCCTGTCACAATGATCAATAGCAACCAAGCAATGAAAGCGCCCCTGACGAAGAGGACAAGGTCCTTGAAACGCGTAGGGCTGACATTGCTAAGGTTGCTGGTGTTTTGCCGAGAGTACTGAATTACTGAGTACGCGTAACAGATAGAACTCCCGTACGCCGAGTTTGGAGGGGGAGCAAGTGGCTGCCCAAAGTCCAACCCTCGATTGACGACACACGCGCTGACGTCACGAGTCACCTGACGCGGAAGCGGATACACGCCGCCGATCGAGTGAAGGAGAGAGGAAGAGTCACTGAGCACCCCAACCAACAGACAAGTGGATTACTTCTGTTCCAGCAGTCATTCAAAGTACCGAAGTGCCTGTATCTATTTATTCTTTTGTGAGTGTTTATAACCGTTTTTAATTTTTCCATAAATTGACTATACTACTCTATGGGTTTTGTGCTTTTTTCTCTTTTTTGTCTTTGTTTCTTAGTTACTACACCAACAACCAACATGGCACACCCAACGTCATTTCGTTGGCTAATACACCAACTTCATATGGGGATATGCCGGGGTGAGGGGCGCTAGAGGAGTATTTATAGCCCTTATGAGAAATCTAATAGGTGGACTGTAAACTACAAATTACTGTGCAACAAAGTGAACTTAAACTTTAAAATAAAGTACAGTCATAAATTATATAATAAAAAATACATAGATATGTGTATACATATGTGCCTTTTATCAAAATGAATGCAAATATTCTATTGAAAACACATGTGATGAGTGAACAACCTATATAAAGTGCATAAATATGGATGTGTGTATACTAAATAAATACACCAACACTGACGTTTTTGAGAAAAAAATTAAAAGACGGAATGATTAAAATTTTAGAGGATAAAAATCAAAATTCGACGCCTAAATAGGTGTAATTATATAATATGATACTAAGCAAAGACTACACCGGGGCATGTTAAACAAACTTATATCACTACTGGCCAAACAGACTGCAGAAAACCAGGATACTACACGATAGTGCTTGTATCCAGGATTTCATTGAGACCCCCTGGAACCAAGTTAAGAAGCTTGAATATCCAGTAGGTTTCTCTACGGGAAAGAGTTTTAAATCTGTCGCCTGCTGATAGGGAGGGTGAAATGACATCAAGTCCCATAATTTTGAGACCATCATTTTTTTTGTCATGGCACTGGAGAAAATGTTTTGACAGTGACTAGTAATACCGTTCACTATGTTTCTCCTGTGCTCGAGAAACCTCACACAGAAGAGCCGTGTAGTGCGGCCCACATGCTTACATTGTGTAGCGATCGGATCCCTGGACGGAGTGCTATGGCAGGACGTCTTAGCACAGACAAAATAGTGACCACTGATAAAAGTACTCTCATGAAGGATCATTTTTTCCAACTAGAAAAACTATCCAAGGATGAAATGAGAGACTGGTGGGACAGTGTCTCATTGCAAAACTATCTGGATGAAAAAAATGATTCCTAGAGGTTTGAGGATTTAAAAAAAAAAAAAACTACTTTCCTCACCAGTGAATCATTCACAGGTGAATGCAATTATATTTTAACCAATTGCTCTAATTCTCTAATGAGATTACTGATTAAATATAGGGAAGGAGAACTTGAAGAGATTGAGGTTGAAATAGAAACCATTCAGACATTTTTATAAGATTTTAAGGATATAGAGGGGTTCTCCTCATTTGATGACACCACGCATGCCAGGGTAGTAGAATTTGAAATTGTACTGGCGGGCAGGAAAGATGGTATGATGAATAGAGATAAGGAGGATTATTCCACCAATAGGGTGGACTCCTGGAGACCATTTAGACCCAGTAATTCCAAGGGTACATCTGGTTCCAAAAATAATAAATCTAGGGGATATGGTAAGAACACACCTGGGCGTGTTGGGCCAGTTCCATCTAGGCAAGATGAAACTACATCCAGGATTACTTTGGAGAATCGTTTCTCTGGAGCATGATGGTGCTTGTTCTAGGAGTGCCTCGCGCTGCAAACAGTTAGAACAGGGTTCCCATTCTCCTGAACGACTAGGACCCAAACAAGTTCGGAAAATGGATTCACATAAGGATGGTGATGATCATCTTTTTTTAGAGAAGGTTTTAAAAGGCCAATCACTGAGGGAACAACCTTGGGTTCCACATTTGGAATCAAGCCTGTCCTGCTCCACTCCCCCCATCGACTTAAAGAGGGGAGAACATGTGGAAGAGGAAATAGGGCAGGGATAGAAATACTGTACAATAAAAGAAAGCAGCAAGATTGAGGCGATGGATTGTGCCTGAACCTATCTGCATTTTCAATCTTTCCTCTCATATACTCCCCCCTGACCAAATTAATTTGTTAAATAGATGTCTGTCCTTTTGCCCTAATATGAATTCAGATTCATTTGAATTGTTTGTTGATTTAAACCGTTCTATTCGAAAACTGAGACTAAAGAGGTTTTTGCTTTTTAAAAATGACGGAAATAAAAGTAAGCCTATTTTTGATGTTAGAGAACATACTCATTTAGAAGATTTGGCTGCTTTATGGTCAGAATCATGAATATTTGTCCACTCAACACCTGATGGACTCTTGTACTGATAAAGTTCCTGTCACATTGGCTAGTGGTGAAGATCGCCCTATTGTCCAATCTCCCTTTAGAGCCCAGTCTCTCTTTTTCCCGTATCAACATAAGGGAAATTATATTGATACCTTTTACACTTTCGTTAATCATGATTTTCAACAATTATGTAAAGAGCAGTTTAGTAAGCCCTTTCAGAGAAATATTTCTTGTGGGGAAGAATTAGCAAAGAGGGAATTGCAGAAAAAAGAAGACATTGTTATACGACAGGCTGACAAGGGAGGAGGGATTGTTTTTCAAAGCGGAGTGGTCTATATTAGTGAAGCAGTCCGCCTCCTGTCAGATGCAATGTCTTATATTAAAATTAAATCTGATCCCACCAAGCAATATCAGGCAGATCTGCAATCTGTATTGAAAGAAGCCCAATCTTAAAGCATAATCACTGATATAGAATATAAGTGTAACGGGTTTTCTGACCCGACCTGACCCACCCAATGTCACATTGGCCCCTGTGGTCTAACCAGTCCCCATTACAGTGTGGTAGTGTCTGGTGGTGCACCTGTTGGCAACAGGACTCCTGAGTCTCCCGCATGATGGTGTGTGGGGAGGACCCGTCCAGACAGGCAGCTGAGGTAGTGTGCTGAGTCCTACCTAGTTCCAGTGCAGCGCCTCCACCTCATCAGGGTCCCTTCGGTCACTTGGGGATGGTCCTGGTGAGGAACTCCTCGGTGGTGCAGCCCCCTGTGCAATCACTTGACTCTTACACACGAGGGTTTCTGTGATCAGCTTCATCTTTATTGATACGGTGGGCTAGCTGCCCTCCACAATGGGGTGTCTCTAGCCCATCATGGTGCCCGTGCTTCCCTTTAAAAGGTATGTCACCTTGATCAGGGATTCCCTATCCCAGCCGGGATATCTGTATTCTGCGCCAGGTCCCTGGACACAGACTCCTACTGCAGCTATTAGAACATAACTGTCTAACTACTTGAACTTGAACTTGACAGAACTCAGGTCTCAGATAGAACTCCTTCCAGAACTAACTTTTGACACAGTGCTGTGCCTTATATACACTCTGGGGGCTGACACACCTCTGACATCACTAACCATGGAGTCAGAGCATGTGACCACTCCCATCCATACACAGGGCACCCCACCAGGGTGTGAGGGCAAACCTCCATAATTACTGCTGGCATGCCCACAACTTACCAGGCCTTACTGTCAGCAGGAGAGATGACTGTAGCCATTTTACATGACCGCTACATAAGTTTCTATTTATTGCACTATTTTTTATCATTTACCCAAGGTGCACAAATCCTTTATTAATCCCCCAGGCAGACCAATTGTTTCTGGGACGGACTCGATGACATCAAACTTGTCCCAGTATGTAGTTTATTTTCTACAGACCCTTGTTACATCTTTGCGGACTCTTATTCGGGACAGTTTGCATGTCATTGAGTCCATCGCTCAGATCAAGTGGCGACCTTCATATTTGTGAGCCACTTGTGACGTTCAGTCACTTTACACCTGTATTGATCATAATATAGGTTTGTCTGCGGTTAAACACTTTTTAGTTGGTGATGGTGGTATGTCTGTCATGGGAGATCAGGTTCTACAATATAAGACAATATAATAGAAATGTTGCACACCTCAAAAAGAAAAATAATGATACAGTTACCGGTGCTCCAGTGTTTGCACGAAAGCCTGCAATCAGTCCTCAACAGATGAACAAAGGAACATAGGGCACAACGGGTTTAACAAATCAAACTCATTTATTGAGCCAACACATTGCGTGTTGGCTCAATAAATGAGTTTCATTTGCTAAACCGGTTGTGCCCTATGTTCCTTTGTTCATCAGATCAGGTTCTACAACACCTTTTTATAACTGGGATCATTTGAGCAAAATAAATGGTAATTTATTTCTTATAAAAGACAGACACACAGTTACACCATTCAAGATTAACACACACACTAGGGATGGGGCTAACAAATAAATCTGTTTCCGGAACGAAATTCCTTCAGATCACCTTTTTAGAGCACTTTCCAATGACCGGTAGTTACTCACAAAAAGTCCTGGACATCTGTTACTTCGGTGCTGTTAGTGTGGCGCTTGGAATCTCCTTGGAATCTATGCTCCCCCTTGGCTGCAGGCCCTCTTAAGCGCTCAGGCTCTCATACACTCACCTGGACAGCTTATCAGAGCGTGGGAATTCTCCTGCCAGCCAATCACCGATTTGCCAGTATTGTAAAACAGGGCGGGCACTTTTTCTCAGGTAGCAAGGGGGCATGGGTTTACTTGGCCCCTCCGCCTCTTTGCATACTGAGCCCACCCTCTGCTCAGGCTCCACTCTGTCTGGATTTTGGCAAATGGTGTTAGCTTGCCTTGTGTCAGGCTAGGATATGGGTATTCCAGAATAAGGGCAGTGCCCCTCCTGTCCTAACACCTAGGCATCTGTGAGCCTTTCAAGTATGGTCTCCGGACCGACACAGAGGCACCAACTAGTAGCCATCTGTGTCACGGTGGACCAGAACTTATCAACACTTTTTATATTTTTGGGATTCTCGATTGAACACAAGGAGGCAAAATAAATTGTCATTTATTTCCTTGATAGACAAACACACGACAGCTTCAGAATACACTTAATACAGCACTTACTGGGATAGGGAAGCGAAATAAAATGTCCTTTGCAAGAAAGCGCAAGAAATGCAGTCTGATTCAAAGTCCGTTTGGCTAGATCTCAAGTTGCCGATCTAATATCTCCGCCAAATGAGGAAAGTTCATAAGAATTCGTTCGGGAGTCACCAGGGCTAATGAATTCCGGGGTTTGGGTTGAATCCTTGGTTGCGATGTTATTAACCCCTTGCATCCTGGAACCGCTACCGCTGTACTCGAACAAAATCTTGTGCAAAGTTTGGTTACGTCATGAATCACACTGGGGATATCTCGGTGGGCAGTTTTATACGGTTCACAGACCTATCTATAACATGCATGCCCAATCCCCTCTGTGGGAACATTTAACCCACCAATCTCCAATTTGCCCGTAGTTTGCCAAATGGGCAAAAAAGGCTTTCCGGTTTGCATCGCGCATGTGTTGGCTTGACACCCATGCAACTTAGCATACCTGGGGTACACCCCTTATCTGGCGACCCTGAGTCTGGGGTTTGGCTCCAAGGTGTGAATGGCTCATGCTGAGTACCGGGATCTGGCACTCAGCAACGTCCTGGCCAGTTTCACACTTTGGAACTCTGAGGCTTTTCATCCCTGCGGCTTTTCATCCCTGCATTTCACTAGACTCAGAATCTCCCACTTAGCAGGACCTCTTTGAAGTGCAGGAAGGAAAATATCCTCAGCTCATTCACTCATGGCACATTTACATGCCAAAGGATTTCTGCCGGGCTTACAGAAAAAACTCTTCCTGCACATTTTAAAACTAACAGTATTCTATACTTTATTAAAACATTATGTTCTGGGGGTGTCACAACTGTAATTTTTGTGTGTGCGTGGTTTATTTATTGGGACTTGCACACCAAAAATTAGAGTGCTAGCTGTCTCCGTTCGTGAGTTAGCCCGCTTAATTGAAAGGCTTGCTGGTGGGAAGCCAAGTTCACGTACTAATCACATCAATTGACCGACTTTCCGCCTTGCAAGTTACGCGAGCTAACAAGGTACGGATACATTTTATCAGAAAGCCACTTCAAATCTAACTGCATGCCACTTATTCAATTGAACTTGCGGTTACAAGGTCGAGTGTTTGAAAATGGATACAATAGTTCAAACAGACCTCCCATCCAGCCACGCTTCTTCAATCAGTGCTGGCTTTGGCGCTCACAATGCCATCTTGTGCCTAAAAACCATATAGCACACTTTTTATGTAATTCTATTATTGCAGGCAGGGAACAGCCTGAATAATGGTACTAATAAGGTTGGGACAGGGGTAAATACATCAGGGTCATGCATATACTTTTAACCCCTTCACTCCCAATGCTAGTTGGGAGCTTGGCATAATACCTTTATTAATGACCTGATTAACCCTACTGTCGCCACACCTCCCCCACTCAAAGCGCAGGGTCTGCCCTTACCACCTCGGCTGGTGGTTGGGCTGGCCGGCCAGCTCTTGAGGTTAGTAGTTCCTGAGGACTGTCCTGCCGGGAAAGGCCATCAGCATTGCCATGCTCGCTGCCCTTCTTTTCTGAATAGTAAAGTCAAATTCCTGTAAGGCAAGACTCCAGCGCAAGAGTTTAGCATTTTCCCACGACACCCTCTGTAACTAAGAAGGTTGAGACAGGGGTAAAATACATCAGGGTTATGCATATAATTTTAACACCTTCACTCCCAATGCAAGTTGGGGTTAATCAGCCGGGCATAATACTTGCATTAATGGCCTGATTTAACCCCACTGTCGTCGCAATCTGGGTCTTCCGGTATCCATGACTTAGAAGCCCTCAGTTCATATACAGGTTATCAATATCTATACACATTAAACGGGTATAGTTTAATAAAAGATATGGTGCCCTGTCTTCTGTGTGCTAAAAGTTATGAGTTCTTATTCTGGTGTCAGGAGTGGAGTGAGTGTGTCTATTCTCTTATAATCACTAGCTTCATTCCAGGCACACATGAGAAAAATGCTTTTAAACTTTTAAAACACTGCAAACATGCTCAGCTATACTAAGGACTCCCGTGTATACCTGCAGAAATATTTTAACCCCTTCATACCCATTTACCTTGTTTGGAAGATGCTGCAGCAGGGATCCTGGCGGTGAGTTGTTAGAACGTTTCCAGGGTCTGAGGTTGGCGGAGTAATGCGCTTAGCTGTATCCGAAGATATCACTCAATCTCCGGATACAACTGTTCGGGTATCCCATAACTCCAGAACCCCGCTACATAGACACATTCTGCAAAGACTTTCTCTGCCAAACCCACCCTGAAACTTACAGCATAGAAATCTCCTGATCCCAGCATCCCAGTAAAGGCAAAAATCACATTCTTTAATGTCGCAAAATCAGTATACAGTTGCAGTAATACATTTTCAACATCTGGGTCCCAGAGCTGACACTCTAAGACCCTAACACACGGGCCAGGGTTAACCAAGTGGGCTTGACCTTTATTATAAGCCTGGTTAACCCCTTCACCGTCAGTCTCACACACAGATTAATTTTATTCTTTCTATTATGGAATTTATACTTACACATAACTATTTTTTGTTTCAATCACAGTTTTATCTTCAAATCTGTGGAACGGCCATGGGAACCAGGTTTGCTCCTAGTTATGCCAATCTCTTCATGGGTTGCTGTGAGGAGAGCAATGTCTGGACTGTTAACCCATATGGGGCAGGCCTGGTTTACTATGGCTGTTTCATAGATGATATTCTTGTTATTTGGGACAGATTTTGGTGATTAATGATCATTTTTTTTTGCACTTTTCTACTAATGCATTTGGATTGGTCTTTGCACGTTGTGGATCCCGTCTCTATTGTTTTTTGGATCTCTTTCTCAAAGTTGACCCTTCTAACATCATCCAAACCGATGTGCATATTAAGGAGGTGGCTACCAATAGCTACCTCATTGCCAAAAGTAATCACCATCGGAGCTGACTTAAAAACATTCAGTTTAGGTAATTCAGTCAGTTGCTCAACTGACCTAGACGCAATTGCTCAACTAACCTAGATTTTGTTACACAATCAAGTCTATTAAAGGACAAATTTGTTCAGAAGGACTTAAAGATATCCCTCATAATTATTTTCAAAAGGCAGCTGGTTTTGGAGAGACTAGATCTTTTAAAAACCACTATGAGAAAAAGTGTTTAAAAAAGGGTAAGGGACACACTCATTGGAATGGTAGGATGACCTGCACCACAAAATTCAGCCAATCTTATAGGTCAGTAGAGGCGATAATGAAACATCATTGGGGCATTTTGGTACATGACCCCATCTTAAAAGGACACTTGGAAAAATATCCTTCCATGATTTATTGGAGGGCTGAGAGTATTAAGAGTAAGTTTGTTCCCACAAAGTTGAGATCAACTCCTACAAACATGTATAGTTTGAAGCCCAAAAGAAATTTCAAGTGTAATAGAGGGAAGTGCATCACTAGCGCCTTCCTCAACACAAAAAGATTATTATACCTCATGTCAGTGGAGAGACGTTTCCTGTCAAGGGATTTATTAATTGTCAAATCTCACATGTAATATATATGTTGTCATGTAGTTGCGGCCTTCAATATGTGGGCCGCACTACACGGCCCCTCTGAGGTTTCTCGAGCACAGGAGAAACATAGTGAACGGTATTACTAGTCACTGTCAAAGCATTTTCTCCAGAGCCATGACAAACAAACTGATTGATTGTCTCAAAATGATGGGACTTGAAGTCATTTCACCCTCTCTATCGGCAGGTGACAGGTTTAAAACTCTTTCCCGTAGAGAGACCTACTGGATATTCAAGCTTCTTGATTCCAGGGTGTTTCAATGAAAACCTGGATACAAGCACTATCGTGTAGTATCCCGGTTTTCTACTGTCTGTTTGGCCAGTCGTGATGTTAGTTTGTTTAACATGCCCCGGTGTAGTCTTTGCTTAGTATTCTTATATTTTATAATTACACCTATTTAGGCGTCGAATTTTAATTTTTGATTTTAATAGTCTAAAATTTTTTTCTCAAACTTCACTGTTGGTGTATTTATTTAGTATACACACATCCATATTTATTTATGCACTTAATATAGGTTGATCACTTATCACATATGTATGATCAATAAAATATTTACATTAATTTTGATAAAAGGCCCATATGTATACACATCTATGTATTCTTTATTATATAATTTATGCCTGCACTTTTTTATTGTAACGTTTAAGTTCACTTTGTTGCACTGTAAATTGTAGTTTACAGTCCACCTATTAGATTTCTCATAGGGGCTATAAATACTCCTCTAGCCTACCCCCCCCCTCCACATACCCCCTGATGAAGTTGGAGTATTAGCCAACGAAACAACGTTGGGTGTGTCATCACGGTGGTTGTTGGTGTAGTAACTGTGAGGATTCCCTGAGGTGCAGCACCGGTGTAGTCCCGGTACACAGAGAGATTGCATGCAGTTTACCAGCGTGTGAAAAAGCTGTGGCAGAGTGTCCCCCATCCTGATTGTGGTAGCCGGATTTGCCTTCATCTGTGGACAACACGCTTTCTGCTCTGGACGTCTAGATGTGACACACTTGTGGTTGGTACACTGCCACTGTTTTTGTCCACGGAGCCGTGTGGTATCACCCCGGCGGAGTGACGCTGGCTCCGACTCCATTGCTTTCCATCAGGTACTCCCTTTTGTGATTGCCCACTACAGACTGTCTTTCTTTCTCCAGTACATTTAGCCCTAGCTGACGGGTGCGCAGTCCAGCGTTTCCCCCCGAGACAGCATATGTGAGGCTTGTCCTGTCAGGAGCTCAGTGTAACATTTTCATCTGGATTAACTCTGTATGTGGGCTAAAGTTGTAGTCGCCTACTGGTTACCTACCGTTCACCATCAGTATCTTAGGAGGACACTTCAGGACACACACACACTAAATAGACCGTTAATCCTCAAAGTTATTAATCCTCACGCTATTAATCCTCCAGGTTATTCCTCAATGACAATTGGATACAGCATCCACCAACTTCCTTTAATTATATTTCAATCGAGTTTTTCATATGTTCATGGTCACTCTGTCTGATTTTTATTAAATTGTAATTTTTTTAGGTTATTAGGATTGTGCGAGCATTTTTTTGTTGCTATTCTCATGTGTTTTAGGGATTGGTTAGTCCTTGATGAGCTGCCTTTTCTTATTGCTTACATTGTATTAATTCAACACTCCTGCCTTAGGCTAAGGCCCCGCTCCCAGAGTCAGCGCACTCGCACTGCTAACAGGCGGGACGCTGACACTACACAGACCGCGATATGCGGTCTGTAGGGAGCGGGAGCCGGGGCTGGAGGTGGGCGGGAGTGGGAGGATTGACAGGGAGGGGGGGCGTGGCTTGATCGGAGGGAGCCGCTACTCTTCCCCCCCCCTCCCTCCACGGGCTGCCACGGGCTGCAGGTAAGAAAGCACTCATACATACATACATACACGCACACAGACAGAGGCAGGCACTCACGCACTCATACACACACATACATACACACAGACAGGCACGCACTCAGACACACACACAGACAGGCACTCGCCTGCTGTCACTCCACTCCTCCCCGCTCCCCGAAGCCTCTCCTCCTCCCGAAGCCTCCCCTCCCCATTGGCTCACAGCCACACCACGTGACGCCTCAACGCTAGGAAACACCATTCTCTGGTGTCTCCTAGCGGCTGACGCGCCACAGCCTGTAGTGCGTTGTGCCGCCAGGGGGGACTGGGACCGGCTCGGTGGGGATTCCCCTGCTGGTGGGAACTCGCGACCCGTCGCCCGCGCCAACGAGCGCAGCGGGTCCCAGGCCTTAGCCCCATTTACACTAGATGTATTATTTGTGTTTGTGCACTTATTAATATATTGTATATTCTATTGTGCGCTGGTTTCATTTTTGTTAAATGTACCCTCCAATGTCCCTCAAAATAAATTAGGGAGGCATGCCTGTGTTGAATAGGAGCACACCTGAGGTACCTGGGTGGGAGATGTAAATATACTTTGCATAGTCGTTAGCATGAGTCTCATCCCACACTTCCTAAAAGACTTTCCATACTAACTATATAGAGTTGATAATAAGCCCAAGGCACCAACCTAATAACTGTCAGAAGGCACAATGAAGAATGTTTGTCCCTGTTCTGTTGTACCGTAGCCATATATGTGTATATCCTTCATATAGCACCAAAATGAGTTCCCATACCTGTTGTAGCTCTCTCCCCCTGGCTTCCTTTAAAAGCAGTTTGCAAAACCTCGCTCTGAACTCTATAACCGTAAATGGTTTAGGTCGCGTGCTGCCAGGGATAAACACATGGACAAAAGGGATATGTGTGTAAGAGACACACAAAAAGATCCCCACTAGGGCGCACCGCAGACCTGAGTGGTATTAGATCCTGGTCTATAGATGCGCTAAACATACAACATATATACTTTATTAATAATTAAAATTTTACCTTAAAAAACCCGGAAGCTACTAATATTGCTAAGGTGTCAGGCCTCTCATTAAATCAGAAGGTATATCTTCTTGTATGCCACTATCACTGATACTCCTCTTGAAAAGTCCCTTTGGATGAGGTATTAATATACCTTTATATATACCATATTATGTAAAGCGGAAAATACATCAGTAATGCTGGCTAGGTATACACAAATAAGTTGCTCAATGTTGGTGAATGGATAGTGATAACTTATTGGAAGCTTGTCCCATAATTATTGGTATAGGGATGCACCTATTCTATGGGTATAGGAGTCTTGACATGTGCTGTGTAGATATAATGCTAGTGTTTAGACAGCCATACCATTTCAACACATACATTGGTAAGTATGCGCATAGAGAATCACGCTATATCTATCAGACTCCACGTGATGGTAGTTGTGTAACTCCTGGCTGCTATTCCTGATGTTAATACTCTGAAGTATATCTACAGCTGCTGCTCCCAGACACATCCCATTGTGTATTGCATTTAGCAGGTACGTGATGTGGCATGAGAAGTATATTATCACTCACAGTGGTGCCACTATGTAATCACGTAGTTGGAGATCTTGTCCTGCAATAGTGCCAGATAGAGCTACACCTAATATTGTGTGCTCTTGTGGTATAATTACTGCAGCTTAGACACACAATATGTGTTCGTGTCTATGCTGTAGTGATGGATCAAGCAGTGTGGTCAATAGTTTATATTATTATCATATCCTATATTCGATCGTGCATCCGTCAGTGCAGTGGAGTGTGACCGTGGTCACGTGTTGATGATGCTCGCGAGACAGCAGCATTAGTACAAAAATCAATACTGTTGCGTGGACACAGTGAGTATCTTCCTGCAGGTATGTATTGCTAATGTATTGCAATGGTATACTAGCACTGATTTATGCCAACATGTAGCGATAGCCGTCAATAACAGCAGTGCAGCTTAATCATCTATTGGAGACCGCACGCCAACTACCAGCCATATGAACGTCAGTGCTGGCTTTATTTGTGTAACATACAGTGTACCATACAATGGTATGGCGGTGTTAGGACGCGCGGCTGTGTTAACATGTGGGTGGCCTCCTGCAGGATAGCGTTATTCATATGCCGGTCAACACTTATTGCAGGATCGAAATATCTATCACTTTTACTGAGAATAGTAGCAAAGTTTAAGCAGTATGTGGACCCTTAGAGTAGCTTCATATTTAAACGTAACATTATTAAACCCGACGTGACGTCCGTTTCGTCGCCTACTGCGACTTCATCTGGGGTGGGCATAGCCGCGTCTCTGTCGGCCCCTTTATACGTGTGCGTTGCTGTAGCAACCTAGAGACGCTATGGCAAAAATGCTACATAGTGGTGGCACGGGTGTACTGCAGCTTGCAGTCTAAAATTGAAGATAGAGAAGCACATGTATTAAACCATAGTAGTGGACTGACACTATTGTCAATTCAACTGCTGGAAAGACCAGAGGTCCCTTGTAAATTCAGTGGGTCTGACTGATTAGATGTATAGCAGTCCTCGTATTGAACTATACAATCTTATTAGTTGAACATAATATTCAAAACCTAATGCTCATAGAGATAATACTAATATAATGCTCAAATCAATACCGAGGGGTCATGAATGCATCAAGCGCAGGCAAAGTATGATATCCAAAGCTAGTTATGATGATATCTTTATTGCTAGCGTGTCTATACACCTGATGATATCTATAGGAAAGGTGTGTAGACAAACCCTTCGTTGAGGCCCATAGGATAATGTAGATAGATCCACCTTGCCTCACATTGTAACAATTTTTGATCCCAATTGCATTTTCTGATGTTCATTGCAATGTGGTCAATACCCTAAAAAGTAAGGGTCTTGCGGTTTCCATCATGTACGTTGCGTACATGTCTGGAAACTGGGGTGTCTATGGCGTTACGGATGGAGCCTAGATGTTCTAGGACCCTCTTCCTCAGTTCACGCTTGGTTTTCCCCACATACTTCAGACCACAGGAGCAGTTAATTAAATAAATAACTCCTGTGGTTTTGCAATTAATAAAGGTTTTAACTGGGTACGTCTTGGTGTTTGGTGTGTTACTAAAGGTGGATCCTTCTCTCATGAATTCACAGGCCTTGCACTGATGGCATTTGAAAAAACCTTTCATCGGCAGCCATGTTTTCTGTTTTTTATTCCTAGTGAAATGGCTATGCACCAAATGATCCCTTATATTCCTGGATCTCCTCCACACCACTGCCGGATGTTTTTTCAGGACTTTTTTCAAATCCTCGTCGCTGGTGAGTATAGACCAAAGTTTCTGCAATATTCTATTGATATCAGACCATTGGCCGTTGTAAGTACTGATGCAGCGTAATTCTTTGATGTTTTCGACTTTCTCTTTGTCCAGGAGAAGGTTTTCTCTCGGTGTGTTCAGGGCTCTGTGATAGGCCTTTTTTAATTGGTTGTTTGAATATCCGCGAGCCAGAAAATTATTTTTCATTTCTTTGGCTTGCGCTTTGAATGTTTCTATATTCGAGCAATTTCTTCGAATACGTAAATATTGCCCTGTCGGAATGCCACGAACCAGGGATTTTGGGTGGTGGCTGTCGGCCATAAGGTAACTGTTTGTTGAGGTTGCCTTTTTAAAATTACAGGTAGACAGATGACCGTCTTCGGTTTTGCTGATGGTGAGGTCCAAGAACGAAATGCTTGAACTGCTGACTTCTGAGGTTAGTTTTAGGTTATGGTGGTTAGAGTTTAGAAGACCTAAAAAGGTATCCAATTCCTGTTTACTTCCCTTCCAGAGTAGCAGGATGTCATCTATATACCGAAGCCAGATGTCAATATGGTTTGTGTACTGTTCCATGGCTTCTGAGAATACGCTTACCTCTTCCCACCATCCTAGGTAGATGTTAGCGTATGTAGGTGCACATGTTGTACCCATGGCTGTCCCCTGAATTTGTAAATAGTACTTGCAGTTAAACAGGAAGTAATTGTGTTCCAGGATGAATTGAAGGAGAGATAATACAAAGTCATTATGATTTGTGTAGAGCAAACTTCTTGTTGACAAAAAATGTTTTACGGCCCATAAGCCAATCTCGTGTTAAATACTCATGTAGAGTGATTCAACATCGAAGCTTACTAGAAGAGTTTCTTTGTCTACCTGTATGCCCTCATGACGTTTAAGTACATCCTTAGTGTCTTGAACATACGATGGAAGGCTGGTTACAAAGTTTCTTAGGACCTTGTCAATATATTTGCTCGAATTTTCCGTCAAAGACCCAATTCCCGACACTATGGGGCGGCCTGGTGGTTTCGTGATGTTTCTGTGTACTTTTGGGATGCTATAGAAAGTGGCTATCACTGGATTACTCTGCATCATAAAGTCCCGTTCTTGTTTTGAGATGACCTTATTCTCCAGACCATTTGTCAGAATAGTTTCCAGTTTCTTTTTGAAGATCTCTGTCGGATCCCGGTCAAGAACTTTATAGCATCGCTTGTCTCCTAAGAGTCTTAGATTTTCTGCCACATATTGTTCTGTATTCAAAAGTACAAGGTTCCCACCTTTGTCCGCTGGTTTGATGGTGATATTCTCATGGTTTTTAAGTTCCTTTAGTGCCTTTTGTTCTTTTGATGTTAGGTTGCTTTTGCCCTTTGTGATGTTGAGTTCCTCCAGATCTTGTGTTACTAATTTGACAAAAGTTGCTACATACGAACATGACTCTTGGTGCGGAGTAAAACGACTTTGTGGCCTTAATGTAGTATGTGGGCCATCCCCTGGATTTTTTTTCAGCATCTTCCAATAGGTCTACCAGGTTGTCCAGATGTTCCTGATCTTGTGTGGACGTCAGTTCTTCGTGTAGACCCGTGAGTCTTTGTCGTTCTCTGCGTTTAAAGTGTTTGTGCAGTAGCAACTTTCTAGCGAACAAGTTGATGTCTTTAATGGTTTCGAATAAATCGAAGGTACCCTTAGGGACAAAGGAAAGGCCTTTGCTAAGCACCTCAAGTTGATCTTTGGTAAGTTTGAGTTTTGACAGATTAATGACTCTGTTTTGTTCCTTAGTCTTTGTCACGTATCTTATCTCCTTCTCCTGGACCTCCTGTAATGTGACCAGCCTCCTCTTCCTCTTCCTCTCCACAGTGCCTCCTCTACGTGTTTTGTTGGGCCGTAGTCTATTTCGTCCTGTGCCTGATCTAAAAAATGGCACTGCGGTTCATTGGGTGACTTGTTCGTGTTCTTTTTTGTTTTTGATCTAGTGCTAATTTTATTTTTGAACTCGTGTTGGTAGCTGGGGTTCTCGTCTGTTTCTGAGATTTCCCATTCGGTTGATGACTCACTGAGCTCCTGGGCCTTGGGTTTAGATTCTTTAAAATGGTGTTTGTATATCCTGCCACTTTCATAATCAGCAGTGTCCCGGATAAACTTTGTACGTTTCCTTTCTTTTATATCCTTTACATGTTTATCTATGTTTTTTTGCAGGATATTCTCAAATTTCTCAAAGTTCTCAAAATCCTGACGTTCATATGGCTGGTAGTTGGGGTGCGGTCTCCAATAGATGATTAAGCTGCACTGCTGTTATTGACGGCTATCGCTACATGTTGGCATAAATCAGTGCTAGTATACCATTAAAATACATTAGCAATACATACCTGCAGGAAGATACTCACTGTGTCCACGCAACAGTATTGATTTTTGTACTAATGCTGCTGTCTCACGAGCATCATCAACACGTGACCACGGTCACACTCCACTGCACTGACGATTGCACGATCGAATATAGGATATGATAATAATATAAACTATTGACCACACTGCTTGATCCATCACTACAGCATAGACACGAACACATATTGTGCGTCTAAGCTGCAGTAATTATACCACAAGAGCACACAATATTAGGTGTAGCTCTATCTGGCACTATTGCAGGACAAGATCTCCAACTACGTGATTACATAGTGGTACCACTGTGAGTGATAATATACTTCTCATGCCACATCACGTACCTGCTAAATGCAATACACAATGGGATGTGTCTGGGAGCAGCAGCTGTAGATATACTTCAGAGTATTAACATCAGGAATAGCAGCCAGGAGTTACACAACTACCATCACGTGGAGTCTGATAGATATAGCGTGATTCTCTATGCGCATACTTACCAATGTATGTGTTGAAATGGTATGGCTGTCTAAACACTAGCATTATATCTACACAGCACATGTCAAGAGTATTTCTAAGACTCCTATACCCATAGAATAGGTGCATCCCTATACCAATAATTATGGGACAAGCTTCCAATAAGTTATCACTATCCATTCACCAACATTGAGCAACTTATTTGTGTATACCTAGCCAGCATTACTGATGTATTTTCCGCTTTACATAATATGGTATATATAAAGGTATATTAATACCTCATCCAAAGGGACTTTTCAAGAGGAGTATCAGTGATAGTGGCATACAAGAAGATATACCTTCTGATTTATTGAGAGGCCTGACACCTTAGCAATATTAGTAGCTTCCGGGTTTTTTAAGGTAAAATTTTAATTATTAATAAAGTATATATGTTGTATGTTTAGCGCATCTATAGACCAGGATCTAATACCACTCAGGTCTGCGGTGCGCCCTAGTGGGGATCTTTTTGTGTGTCTCTTACACACATATCCCTTTTGTTCCTTTAAAAGCAGACTACTTCCACTTCTTGGTTGACAGTTTAATCTTCCTTGTGGCGCACACCTGGGAAACACTAATAGTTAGATTAGGTACATGCATGAGCAGCGAGCAGCTCAAAAGTAGGATGTGACAGTGATACCAGCTGGTTTAGCTCCAACTGCTAGAGTTGTGATAGAGTTGTGACCTAGAAAAGTGGTTGTGGGTTCTAGTCGCTGTTATGGGAGGCCAAGACTTATCATAGGGATAAAACACCAGAAAGGACACAGAGATCAAATAAATGTATATTTATTCTGACCGGAGCCAGCAACACTACACTATCACAACCAAGCTATATTCACAATCCTTGGCCTATACAAAGGGGAATCCTAGACTGTTTAGGTGCCCGGTATCACCGCAATGACTTTCCTGGTGCCACTTCCACTCCTGTGAGTAGTGGCGGATTTAAAGTTGTACCACCCATCGGCACTTACCCCGGGCCGTATCCTCCTGCAGCGCCACCCTCCTCCTTCTGCAGTGCTGCAGCGTCACATGATGCCACATGTCATGCGATGATGAGTTTCCATTAAAATGCGATCTGTGATATCACATAGTCATAGCAATGTTTTGCCATGTGATGTCACAAAGTCATTTGATGCCACGATGCTGTTGGAGGAGCAGGGCGGGACTCCCCATTGATTGCTGGGGGAGAGCATCGTGGGGCCTCTGTATGCCAAATTTTGCTGCCCCAAAATGTTGACGCCTTAGGCCGTGCGTATAGTGCCCGCGACAGGCGACGCCGGCCAAAAACAAATACATTGCCGCCGCTGCGTGCGCTTATAGTAAGCGCGATGGTGGCGATGCGACGGAGCAACGTCGCGGACTTTGGAAGCCGGAAATATTTTATTTTTTAAGGGCTGTCGCCTCATGTGACAGCTCATGAACAAATCAAATGCCCGGAAGCCCGCGCCGCCGCCGCAAAGCGAAATTATAACTTTCGCTAGCGGCTACGGGGGATGTCACCTGTCCTGTCGCCGGTCGCAGGCACTATACGCGCGGCTTTAGACCCAGGCCTATCAGTCATAATGGGAAATCCACCACTGCCCATAACGGCTCAATCAGTAGGTAGTGCTGGATGCAACTCGCCAAGCAGCACTTTTGAATATCCTACGGTAGAGGAGCACACAGCCTCGCTTTCGGGTTGCTCCGGCACACACTCGGAAAGTCCATACGACACAGTCAGTAACCACCCCAGTACTGAAATAGTCTGCCACTCTTCTAGGGTTCCCATCTCCATAGCCAAAGACTGAGAACGGCCAAGCGACCAATCGCCACACGGATGCTGGGTCGCGGGCCAATCACAAGCTCGTCTGTGCTTGCCAATTGTGTCAGGGTGTGTGATGGAGAGGCTGAGGCAAGGAGGGCGGGAATTACGAATCAGCCAATGGGAACAGCACCTACTTCGTCCTGTTCCAAGTGTAGGCTCGCTGTCTCTTGATGAGCGAGTGGGCGCCTCTCTGTCTGGGCAGACAATGGTCCTGCTTGTCCGTCTAGTGGCTCTCAGAACTGCCCATCCCCTCCCTCCATTGTCCACAACCTCCTCATGTGTCCCTCTGAATTCGTGTTCCTGTGAGTGTAGGCTGAGCAAGTTTGTTACCAGTCTAGCATGCCCATGGAACACAGAATACAAAGTTATACACCAAAACTAATTTTTTTCCATCCATAATAAACTGTTCAATCATTTTACACATACATACTTGGCCAGGTAAGCCATGATACGATGAATATACAGGGCTACGCTGTAATCCTGAAAAAGGAAAGAGGAATAAACCCCAAGTGTCCTATGCTCTAAAAAGTGTATATGACTGTTTGTGTGAAAGGAACCTCTTTCATATATGTAGAAAAATAGGCAATGTTGCTGCAGGATAAACAACTGAATAATAAAGTCAATAAGGAGGGTGAATTGCTGACTGAACCAGGGTGGGGGGCTAGTATGCAGGGAATAGATAGAGGCAAGAGGAGAAGCAACCGTGGATGCCTCCCTCATGAACTCACGGCAGTCTAGAGCCTGCTGCCCTTTCCCGACCCGATGTCCTCACCGCCCGTCCTGTACACCTGTCCCCGCTCCACGAACACTCCACGAGGTGTTTGGTGTCGTCTCACTGCTTTCCTGGACAGGTCTCAGCAAGCTGTGCGCTCCGGCGCTACTCACGCTCCAGGGGGCGGCACCAGAAGCTGGGAGGGATACACGGCTCCCTATGCAGCAAGATAGCCACCGTGCTCCAGCCAGGTTGTAGCGAATAGTAGAAGAAAGATGATGGCGGTCACTGCATGATAGAACTCAGCCAGAGGTAGTTAAAATCAGATTTATTTCAAGATGCTGCACATTACAGAGAGAACATCTCTGTCGCATTTCGTCCCGACGTGGGACTTTATCAAAGAGTAATATTCTCTCAACAGACAGGCATCTTAAGTAGACAAACTCATTCCCCTTATTGGTCAGATAATAATAAGACACAGTGATAAGACATAATCAAGCTGATTGCCTATCACTGTGTCTTATTATTAACTGACCAATAAGGGGAATGCCTACTTAAGATGCCTGTCTGTTGAGAGAATATTACTCTTTGATAAAGTCCCACATCGGGACGAAATGCGTCAGATGTTCTCTCTGTAATGTGCAGAATCTTGAAATAAAGCTGATTTTAACTACTTCTGGCTGAGTTATATCATGCAGTGATCGCAATCATCTTTCTTCTACTATACGCTGTATATCCATCCAGATGATGTGGCAATGGCTGGGCTTTAGCTTTATTATAAGAGTTACATTGCCCCTACCGTCACAGTCCTGTTGGGACTGACACCATTTCATCATTAGGTTGGTGCCTTAGGTTTATTATCAACTCTATAAAGTTGGTATGGAAATCCTTTTAGGAAGTGTGGGATGGATTCATTTAAATATACTTTCCATAGCCAATAGCATATTACCCTGCCAAAATTTGACTTCTTATGAAACAAACCTCACCTCTTCCATGGTGCAACCTGATACTGTAAATAAGAAAGTGGAAAAAACTCCAGATTTGTGCAGATCTAGGAGAAGCAGACAGTCACTAGTGCAGTACAGCCTTTCTGACATCAAAAATGGTTTCTTCCTAGCTCCTGCCAATGTTTTTGCCTGCCTTTAAGGTTCTTCTCAAAGTACTAAAAAAGCAGCGCAGACGTCTGTCTCTCTGTCTCTCTGTCTCTCTCTCTCTGTCTCTCTCTCTTAGGGTGACCAGGCGTCCCGGTTTTGCCGGGACAGTACCGTTTTTTTCTGTGCTGTCCCGGCTGCCAGTACATCCCGGCTATGTCCCGGTTTTTCTCCATGGTCCCGTTCGTTTTGTACTGTAGATGCGGTGCGTGGTGGCGGCGAGGATGCGGCAGCCCGGCCGGTGAGTATTTTTTTTTTATTTCAGGGGGTTGGGCTTCTAATATGCCGGCTGCAGGTGATTAACTGGAGGATGCCGGGGGCGGGGCTTTTTCCGCTTCCTCCCCGATCCCCGCGGCCCGCGCCGGGACAGCCGTTGGCTGTTTGGCGCTTTCCCCTTTCTGCCTCCGTTCCCTGCTGCTGCTGCCCGGGCGAGAGGTAGGCGCGGGGGGGAGCAGGGTTGGCGGGAGCGCGGATGGCTGGAGGGGACAGTGCGGGGTTGCTTTTAGGGAACTCCCTGCTTCAGCCCAGGTGCGCGGCCTTATCCCCGATAGGTGGGAGAGAGCGGAGCCAGGTCTGGCGGGCGGGTTTTCCCACGTCCGGTCCACGGGCTCGGCGAGCAGTGACTTCCGTCGCTGGCGGGCGGTGCAGGGGAGGCGGGGTGTATCAGTGTGTGTATAGGTGTGTGTGTATCAGTGGGTGGGTGTATCAATGGGTGGGTGTCAGTGTGTATCGGTGGGTGTGTGTGTTTATCAGTGTGTGTGGGTGTGTCGGTTTATGGGTGTGTCGGTGGGGGTGTCAGTGGGTGTGGGTGTGTGTCATTGGGAGGGTGTGTGTGTGTGTCAGTGGGTGTATGTGTGTGTCAGTGGGTGTGTGTGTGTGTCAGTGGGTGTGGGGGTGTCGGTGGGTGTGTGTGTATCAGTGGGTGGGTGTGGGTGTGTGTGTGTGTGTGTGTGTGTGTATCAGTGGTGAGTGTGTGTTTGTATCAGTGGGTGGGTGTGTGTGTATCAGTGGGTGGGTGTGTGTGTATCAGTGTGTGTGTGTGTATGTATCAGTGAGTGTGTCTCCCTCCCTGTCTCCCTCACCCTCCCTGTCTCCCTCACCCTCCCTGTCTCCCTCACCCTCCCTGTCTCCCTCACCCTCCCTGTCTCCCTCACCCTCCCTGTCTCCCTCACCCTCCCTGTCTCCCTCACCCTCCCTGTCTCCCTCACCCTCCCTGTCTCCCTCACCCTCTCTGTCTCCCTCACCCTCTGTCTTATCTTAACTGCCGTATACCTACACCGAAGTAACCTACCCTGCTTTCTTCCAGATCTGACTCAAGTTTCACGCGGGAGACCTCGGAAGACAGGTAGGGAACACCTCCCCTCCAGTTTAGTACCTTGAGGGACTGCGGATCAGGTAAGATCCCAGGCGGAATTGCTGCTTTAGAAATTGTGAAGAGGGGGCATCCTGACACTGGTTAATGGGTTCAGAATCATTCACATATAGCTTTTTTTTTGTTCGATTAGTGAGGTCATCCGACACACACACACACACACACACGTAACTATGTAACAAGGACTAATGGTAGTAAAGTATAAGTGTACTACAATAAATAAACTGTTATGTAAAAAAAAAAAGTGTCCCGGTTTTTCATTTTCAAAATCTGGTCACCCTACTCTCTCTGTCTCTCTCTCAAATCAAATCAAATCAGCTTTATTGGCATGACGAAAGAACATTTCAGTATTGCCAAAGCGTGAATAGTAAGGGGTGGGGGACAATAATTACACGAATACTAGTGGGTAGGGTATAATGATT